>NW_027361890.1:0-180000 GCF_039654945.1 Dendrobates tinctorius
GCTTGTATGTCTGTCGGTGCCGCCCGGTTTCCACCTCTAGGTTGTGGGCGCTTAATCTGTATATACTCAGGGTCTGCCTGTCTTTGGGGTGGCGTAGCCTTTCCAGGTATGGAGCCAGTGTGTAGTCCCTCCGCTGTGACCGGTAGATGGTGAGTTTCTGGGAGTTCTCCAATTCACTCTTCAACCCTCTATGTATTGCATCTTGCAGCTCTCTGAGATCTCTTTATTTGGCTTTAGTTAGTGTGTTGCTGACTTTGGTTGAGCTGGCTGCCGAGGTTCCTGGCTTGCTCTTGGCTCTGGCTCAGCAGGGCTTTATGATGGTAGGAGCTGGGGTTGCTGTTCTGTATATGCGCCTGGTGTGATAGCGCCCTCTTGTGTATAGTGAGCCATAAGGGGAATCGGCCCAGCTCTGCCCGACAGGCTATGTTTGAGGTGCTACGATGTGCCTGGAGGAGATTTTTCTCTCTCTCTTTCTCTCTCTCTTTCTTCTTTCTTTCTTTCTTTCTTTCTTTCTTTCTTCTCTCTCTCTCTCTCTCTTTCTTTCTTCTCTCTCTCTCTTTCTTCTTTCTCTCTCTCTCTTTCTTTCTCTCTCTCTCTTTCTTTCTTTCTCTCTCTCTTTCTCTCTCTCTCTCTTTCTTCCCCCCCCCACCAGCGGTTCCTTTAAAATTCTTCATTCTGAAGATCCGTCAAAAAACGGTTCCTGTGCCATCCGTAGGAACGGATCCGCTTTTCCGCCTTTTTGGCAGATTTTAACTGACACAAAAAACTGAAGTGTGATAGAGGCCTTACACTTATCTGTGTTAAACCTCATTTGCCATTTTTCAGCCCATTCTCCAATTTACTCAAATCTGTC
Source organism: Dendrobates tinctorius (assembly GCF_039654945.1). Lineage (NCBI taxonomy): Eukaryota > Metazoa > Chordata > Amphibia > Anura > Dendrobatidae > Dendrobates > Dendrobates tinctorius. Next base: position 854 of record NW_027361890.1, read on the forward strand.
TGTAGTTGCAAACTGTCCTCCTTTGTGTTAACTACCTTACATAGTTTTGTATCATCTGCAAATACTGATATTTTACTGTGTAAGCCATCCACTAGATCATTAATAAATATATGAAATAGTAGGGGGCCCGCCCAATACAGAACCCTGTGGTACCCCACTAGTAACCCTGGCCCAATCTGAGTATGCACCATTAATAACGTTTGCAATAACTGGCAATGAGTCTTTTACAATGCTCTATTGGAATTTTGGCCCACTCATATTTGCAGAATTGTTGTAATTCAGCCATATTGAATGGTTTCCGAGCATGAACTGCCTTTTTATTGTCATGCCACAGCATCTCAACCGGATTAAGTTCAGGACTTTGACTAGGCCACTCCAAAGTATTAATTTAGTTTTTCTTAAAGGGAACCTGTCAGCAGAATTGTGCACAGTAACCTACAGAAAGTGTCAGGTCAGCGCCGTTACGCGTTATACTGATTGAAATGATACCTGGGTTGATGAAATCCGTCTTGTGGTTGTTTAACCCCTTTCTGCCATTAGATGGCCATTATCCCTTCCATGTGCCCTGGGACTTAATTCCCAAGGACGAGATAGTACGTCTAATGCGATCAGCGGCGCCCACGTGGTGAGCGCCGCTGATCGCGGCCGGGTGTCAGCTGATTATCACAGCTGACACCCGGCACAATGTGTCAGGGGCGGTCACGGACCGCCCCCGACACATTAACCCCTTGTACACCGCGATCAAAACCCGATCGCGGTTGTACCGGGGGTTAAAGGGAAGCATCGGCAGGGAGGGGGCTCCCTCCATGCTTCCCTGAGCCCCCCACGGCAGCGCAATGTGCAGTGCTGCTGCGGGGGGCTCTTTCCCTACAGGCCCCCGATCCAAGATGGCGACGGGGACCTGTAGGGAGCTGACTTCCTCACTGCCTGCAAAGCGCAGGCATGAGGAAGTCTGCAGAACTGCCTGTGACAGATTGCTGATCTGTCACAAGTGATCTGTGATGTGACAGATCAGCGATCTGTCACAGGACAGTGATGTCCCACCTGGGACTATGTAATAAAGTTAAAAAAAAAAAAGTGTAAAAATAATTTTAAAAAAAATCGCTAAATAAATTCGTGAAAAAAAAAAATATTCCCCAATAAATTCATTTTTTGAAAATAAAAATAAAAAAATATAAGAACACATATTTGGTATCGCTGCGTCCGTAACGACCCCGCCCTATAAAACTGTCCCATTAGTTAACCCCTTTAGCGAACCCCTTAAAAAATAAAAAACGAAGCAAAAAATAATGATTTATTATCATACCACCGAACAAAAAGTGCAATAACGCGCGATCAAAAAGACGCATATAAATATCCATGGTACCGCTGAAAACGTCAGCTTGTCCCGCAAAAAACGAGTTGCCATACAGCATCATCAGCGAAAAATAAAAGTTATAGCTCGCAGAATAAAGCGATGCAAAAATAATTATTTTTTTATATAAAATTGTTTTCATTGCAAAAAAACGACAAAACATAAAAAAAACCTACATGAGGTATCGCTGTAACCGTACTGACCCGAAGAATAAAACCGCCTTATCAATTTTACTGCACGCGGAACGGTGTAAACGCACCCCCCCAAAAGAAATTCATGAAATGCTGATTTTTTGTTCATTCTGCTTCCCAAAAATCGGAATAAAAAGCGATCAAAAAATGTCACGTGCCCGAAAATGGTATCAATAAAAACGTCAACTCGTCCCGCAAAGAATAAGACCTCACATCACTCGATGGGTCAAAATACGGAAAAATTATAGCTCTCAATATGTGGTGATGCAAAAACTATTTTTACAATAAAAAGCGTCTTTTAGCATGCGACAGCCGCCAAACATAAAAACCGCCATAAATAGTAAATCCAACCCCCCGTTATCACCCCCTTAGTTAGGGAAAAATAATAAAATAGGAAAATGGAAATACATTTTTTTTATTAGGGTTAGGGCTAGGGTTAGGGCTCAGGTTAGGGGTGTGTTGGGGTTAGGGTTGGAGTTATAATTGGGGGGTTTCCACTGTTTGGGCACATCAGGTGCTCTCCAAATGCAACATGGCGTCTGATCTCAATTCCAGCCAATTCTGCGTTGAAAAAGTCAAATGGTTCTCTTTCCCTTCCAAGCTCTGCCATGCGCCCAAACAGTGTTTTACCCCCACATATAGGGTATCAGCATACTCAGGACAAATTGCAAAACAACTTTTGGGGTCCAATTTCTCCTGTTACCCTTGGGAAAATAAAAAATTGGGGGCAAAAATATCATTTTTGTGGAAAAAAATGATTTTTTTTATTTTCACGCCCAGGCGTTATAAACTTCTGTGAAGCACTTGGGGGTTCAAAGTGCTCACCACACATCTAGATAAGTTTCGTGGGGGGTCTAGTTTCCAAAATGGGGTCACTTGTGGGGAGTTTCAATAGTTTAGGTACATCAGGGGCTCTCCAAACGCTCATGACACCCGCAGACCAATCCATCAAAGTCTGCATTCCAAAACATCACTACTTCCCTTCCGAGCCCCAACATGTGCCCATACAGTAGTTTTCTCCCACATATGAGGTATCAGCGTACTCAGGTCAAATTGGACAACAACTTTTGGGGTCCTATTTCTCCTGTTACCCTTGGGAAAATAAAAAAATTGGAGACTAATTGATCATGTTTGTGGAAAAAATACGATTTTTTTTATTTTCATGCCTGGGCATTATAAACTTCTGTGAAGCCCTTGGGGGTTCAAAGTGCTCACCACACATCTAGATAAGTTCCTTGGGGGGTCTAGTTTCCAAAATGGTGTCATTTGTGGGGGATTTCTACTGTTTTGGTACATCAGGGGCTTTCCAAACGCGACATGGTGTCCGATCTCAATTCCAGCCAAAAACGTCAAATGGCGCTTCTTCCCTTCCGAGCTCTGCCATGCGCCCAAATAGTGGTTTACCCCCACATGTGGGGTATCAGCACACTCAGGACAAATTGCACAATATCTTTTAGGGTCCTGTTACCCTTGGAAAAATAAGAATTGAGGGTGAAAAGATCATTTTTGTGGAAAAAATATGATTTTTTAATTGTACGGCTGTATGTTATAAACTTCTGTGAAGCCCTTGGGGGTTCAAAGTTCTCACCACACATCTAGATGAGTTCCTTGGGGGGTCTAGTTTCCAAAATGGTGTCATTTGTGGGGGGTTTCCACTGTTTTGGTACATCAGGGGTTTTCCAATTGCGACATGGTGTCCGATCTCAATTCCAGCCAAAAACGTCAAATGGCGCTGCTTCCCTTCCGAGCTCCCACATAGTCATTTGCACCCACATATGGGGTATCAGCGTACTCAGGACAAATTGCACAATAACTTTTAGGGTCCTGTTACCCTTGGAAAAATAAAAATTGGGGGTGAAAAGATCATTTTTGTGGAAAAAGTATGATTTTTTTAATTGTACCGCTGTACGTTATAAACTTCTGTGAAGCCCTTGTGGGTTCAAAGTTCTCACCACATATCTAGATTAGTTCCTTGGGGGGGGGGGGGGTCTAGTTTCCAAAATGGGGTCACTTGGGAGGGTTTCCACTGTTAAGGTACATCAGGGGCTCTCCAAACGCGACATGGCGTCCGATCTGAATTGCTGCCAATTTTGCATTGAAAAAGTCAAACGGCGCTCCTTCCCTTCTGAGCTCTGCCATGCGCCGAAACAGTGGTTCCCCCCCACATATCAGGTATCAACGTACTCAGGACAAATTGCACAATAACTTTTGCAGTCCAATTTCTCCTGTTACCCTTGGTAAAATAAAAAAAATTGAACCTGAAGACCTCACAGGTCTCAGCAGAGTGCACGCACGTTATGTGGTCTCAGGACTTGGGCCCAAGGCACAGGGTCAGTGTCCGTCTAGACCTACCGTGCGTGCGGCGTCGCTACCGCGGACGCCCACAAGTGCTGCAGACTGCAGCATGGCGACAGAGACAGCCGCACTACAACAGTGCCCTGGAGAGGCGCACTGTCGGATGCTAGTACTGAGGCGGATGAGGATTGTGGCCTGTAGGTTGCCAGTGACTGGCGCTGACTCTAAGCTAAGTCCCTATTCACATTCGTAATATCAGAGGAAAGGGGTTTCATAATAAGTAATTTTCAAGTCCGTACATCCATCATCATACACACAGTAGCAAACTAAAGTCTATACTAGCGCATGGCCGAGCGGCCATGCGGCCCTTTTATAGCCGTGCGCTTCCGGGACCTTCCAGATCTGAGATGGCCCAATCAGATGAGTAGAAGGACCTGAGCACGTGACTCCCGATCTCCAATAGGGGATCGTCTCGTGAGCATGCCCAGTAGCGTGACGAGAGGACTTAGCCACTGGGGTGGCTTGCTGCAGGGCAACCTGCGCTGCTATTGCTGACCCAGAGGTGGCAGCAACAACCAGTCCCACAGAGCTGGTCTGAGCAGAGCGCCTGGGAAGCCGAGATTGCTGTGCAGGTTCCTGAGCGGTCTGAGAAGAATGGGAGACCGCTGTATGCAAGGCTCTGGATTCCTGCTGTGCAGTTGCCGGAACCCGACGCCTAACACATAATGAAGCTGTGACTGAGATCCACTGTAGTAGGTATAAGTTCATAGGCACGAAGATAAATGAAACCCAATGAAATCACTAATATACCTTAAGTTACGCCGCTGTATGGGAGTGTTGCTATTAGGGACGCAGCCTCCGGCCCTGACGCGCTCTTTTCGCCCTGCTTCTTCGGGGGGGAGCGTGTCTGAGTCAGGGGGTGTGAGGATTTGAATACAATGTTTGACTAATGGGAAATTATAATTCCAGTGACATCCGCGGTTGTTGGCTGTAACGGCGCATGACAAAAGAGAGACTTCAGAGCTCCGATCATGTGATCTGTGACGTGCCAACAGTATCCAAAGGAAGCGGAGGGACGTGACAGCCACATCAAGATCAGACGTAAGGAACTCTCTATTTGTCGGCTACCCACGCATGCTCCTCACCAAAGCTGAGGGAAAATTTAAAGTGGCATTGCCTGAGAACTATAAGGTGTGTTAATAAAAATGCTGTTTAAAATCAATAATATGGATTGATGGATGTGAAATTCAAAAGTTAAAAAAGAAGGAATCCCTAAGATCAGTGTAAAGAGTATGAATGAAAAGTAATCTATTAGTGTTATGACAAGCAATAATATTAAAATATGTGAGTGGTATGATGTGTAAAGCTAATATAAAGCACATTTATATAAGATATGCTATTGACAGTAGCATAGCTACTGGGGGGGCAGAGGGGGCCGTTGTCCTGGGCCCAGTCACATGCAGGGGCCCACTGGGAGACATGGCTAGTATCTGAGGTGTCAGGGAGAGAGCAGCACAATGCCGGCTCCCCTGTCTGACAGACTGCACAGCGGCAGGTTGCCGAGCCTGTCTGTGTGCAGTGTACGGTGCTGCTGTTTCACCGGAGGAGTTGTTTCCTGGCCAGCAGAAGCTGCAGTTTCTGCCGTGCAGGCTCTGGTTGTCTCAGCCACACTGGGTCCCAGTGCCATCTGTGTGCATACACTGGACACTTCCTGGTCCTGCCTCAATTCTTTTTTTTTTGATCAAATAGATTTTTATTAATCAGAATTCAAAATACAGAATATACAGTAAATCTTCCACACACAATAGATTTACAAATTGAACATCCCTGTTCCACCCCCATGTAGACAGCTTATATAACTCTTTTCTCCATATGATTTCTCTTACACCGTAATTTACCATTAGTCATCCTCTTTACCCATATTGTCAATCAAACCATACAAAACAGAAATGTTCCTATGTCCGGGTATTAATGGTTTATCCACAACACCAGCATTGTAAAATATAGCACATTCCCACCAGTTAGACTGTACCGTATCGTAACCAGGGATTCCACAACCTCTCATAGGTTTTAGAATTGCCTCTTTTAGCATATATCCTTTCCTCCAGCCGGATGATACAAGACACCTGTTTCACAAACTCTCTCCCAGAAGGTGGTTCTTTCCTGATCCAGTTCCTCGCAATCAGCTTCCTTGCTACATATAGTAGTCTGGCTATAGCAAGCTTTGCACTGTTAACTATTTCAATTTCCTCCACATATCCCAGTATGCAGACCAGTGGGTTTTTGGGTATAACACTTCCGTAAGCCCCTTCTATTCTGTTAATGACATTAAACCAGAACGCAGATAGCCTGGGACAAGTCCACATCATATGAAGGATTCCGACATCAGACCCCTCACATCTTGGACAGTCAGAGTTGTCCCTCAGCCCAATTTTAAACATCAGAAGGGGGGTACGGTACACACGATGGATCACATGAAGATGGGACAACCTAGCTGGTTCACTCATAGTGAGTTTGGGGACATATTCTAGGACGCTGTCCCATACCTCGTCAGTCATCACCCCAATCTCTCCCTCCCATTTGGATCTTGCTTGAAGTGGGAACCCCATTAAATGTGTATGCAATATATCTTTGTAGGTGTTAGATATTACCCCTTTTGTAAGTCCATCACCACCACATATATAGTCCAACACTATGTCAGATTGTATCTGCAGGTTTCTGGAAAGTTTTTGAGCCGTACCTGACAGTAGTGATACCATTCAGAATCCGGCAACTGAAACTCACTCTATAATTGCACAAACGGTCTCAGCTCCCCGTTATCCATAATTTGAGACATTAATGTCAGCCCCCTATGTTTCCAGCCTTCCAGTCTCCCAAGTTTCTGAATCTCTGGGAGGTTATTATTATCCCATATAACTGTGAATCTAGTCAACCCGGTCACCCCTCTCACCCTCTTTAGTCTGTTCCACAGGTCTTGTAAGAGTCGCAGAGTGGGACACCCGTCTCCCATTACACCCATCTTCCCATCCTCTAGGCCAAGTATCAACGGGCTTCTATTTAGTACGTATTCCAGCACTCCTCTGACGCCTGCATTCTCTTGATTAGACCACCCTCTGAGATGTTGACTTTGGGCAGCTAAAAAATACAGTTCCGGATTTGGTAGTGCCAGTCCCCCCTCATCCTTTGGTCTTTGCAAGGTTTCAAGCCTTATTCTAGGTTGTTTCTTACCCCATACCAAGGCCCTAAACAGTGAATTCACCTCTCCGAACCTTTTCTGCGGTATCCAGATTGGGGAGTTGTGTAATATATATAAAAGCTTGGGCATTAAAACCATTTTAAGTAGATTAATCCTTCCCACCACCAACAAGTGTAATTTGTTCCAAGTATCCACCTTAATTCTTAGAATTGCCAGTAGGGGTACTAGATTAGTATTAAGGTACTCAGTCACCGGTAGGGAAACCTGTATCCCCAAATATTTAAACATTTCCACACATTGTAGTTTGTTGGCCCCTATGTCTTCCTGAGTCCATACCACCTCCTTGTCCACTTTAAATAGACTTGATTTAGACCAATTTATGGTCAGTCCTGAGATCTCACTGAACCCCTCAATGGTCTGCACAGCATGATCCAATGAAGCCGAGGGGTCATCTAGGAATAACAAAAGGTCATCCGCATACAGGGCCACCTTTTCCTCCAAATCGCCATATTGAAACCCCTTTATTGCCTTGTTGCGTCTAATAGCAGCTGCCAATGGCTCTATCGCAATAGCGAACAGGAGCGGCGACAGTGGACAGCCTTGCCTCGTTCCTCTATGCAGCTGTATTCCCGCGGACATTACCCCATTAATCTTAACTCTAGCTGTGGGTTGAGTATACAATAGCTGAATCCACGCTGTAAATTGAGGACCAAAGCCCATACTATACAGTACTCTCCACAGGTATGACCATTCTACAGAGTCAAAGGCTTTATGGGCATCAAGTGAGGCTATCACCCTCCCACCTGGGTTATCGACGGGCAACTGCAGATTGAGATATAGTCTCCGTATATTGGCTGCTGTTGATCTGTTGGGCATAAACCCCGATTGATCCATATGGATCAATGTATCAACAACACCAGTAAGTCGGTTCGCCAGCACTTTAGCCAGTATTTTCACATCAGCTGTCAGCAAGGATATTGGCCTGTATGAATCTGGAATTCCTGGATTTTTACCGTCCTTAGGAATCACCACTATCACCGCCTCCCGCATAGACGCAGGCAAAATCCCTTCTTTCATAGCCTCCTCAAACACTATTAATAGCTTGGGTAGCAGAATTTCTTCTAGGTGTTTATATATATCCGCAGGAAGACCGTCTGCTCCCGGGGCCCTCTCATTAGTCATGCCATGCAGAGCCATCTCCAACTCCTCTACTGTGATAGGAGACTCCAACTTATCCCTATCTTCCATAGATAGTGTCGGAAGCAGTCCCGCTCCTAGAAATGCCTCCGCCCCCCCTTCCCCTCCCATTCTACTCGATGAATAGAGGTTCTGGTAAAAACCTGCGAAGACCTCCAGAATTTCGGGCGTCTCAGTAACCCTTGTCCCCTTTGCAGTATCCATACTATGTATAAATGAGCTGCCTCTTCTGGGCTGCAGCTATAGTCGACAATAGATGACCAACTTTTTCCCCTTCTTCATAGAATCTAATCTTCTGAAAAGCCTGCTTCTTAGTTGCTTTATCTAGTAGTAACCTATTGACCCTTTCATGTGCCTGCCTAAGGGTATGTGCAAACGCTGCGGATTCCGCTGCGTTTCCGCAGCGTTTTTGGCCGCTGCGGACCCGCAGCAGTTTTAGCTGCGGTGTACAGTACCATTCAAATGAATGGTAAAAAAAAAAACGCTGTGTAGACGTTGCGGAAAAATCAGCGCGGATTTGCTGCGGTTTTGAAACCGCAGAAAGAAGTGACATGTCAATTCTTTCTGCGGAATCTGCAGCGGGTTCCTAACTCCATTGTGGAGATGGTGAATCCGCAGGACCAAACCGCAGTCAAAACCGCAGATAATCCGCAGGTCTTTTGACCTGCGGTTTATCTGCGGTTTTTGCAAAATCCGTGCGGATTAATCCACAGCGGATTCCGCAGCGTCTGCACACACCCTAAGTGTCAGTTGAGTGTCGGGTGTAGCGTGCTGTGCCATTTCTATTTCCGCCCTAGTTAGGGCTTCCAGACTATCCACCTCATCTCGCTTAGTTTGTGTCTTTCTCCTACATATATCCCTGTATAGAATTCCCCGGAGATATGCCTTCATGGCGTCCCATACCACCAGAGGATGAGCACTATCATCATTTTGGACAAAGAATTCCCCAATCTCCCACATGATGCCCTGCATATTTATATGTTGTATCCAGGCCGGATGTAACTTCCACTCTTCCCTTATCCCCCCTCTCAAACGCTCCCGTTTAATGGACACAAGGATGGGACTGTGGTCCGAGATCACTCTCGGTAAGTATTGCACATCCCCCACCACTGCATTCATCAACTCATTAGCTAATGCCATGTCGATGCGGAATAGGGTATTATAAGAAGCTGAATAGCAGGAGAAGCACTGTTTCCCGTCATTTCTTACCCTCCAAATGTCCCTGCCTCAATTCTAAATATGGTCCTGCCTCAGTAACTGCAAGCTTCATGGTAAGTGGGGATGGGATTTATTAAATTCTTTCAGCTTAGGAATGTCATGGTCACTGTGGGATGAATGTGAGAGGATGGGGGTATTGTGTGGCAGTGGGGACAGGGCATAGGGGGTGAATGTGAGAGGATGGGGTATTGTGAGGGCTAGGGCACAGGGTGAATGTGAGAGGATGAGGGTATTGTGAGGCAGGGGGGACAGGGCACAGGAGATGCATGTGAGAGGATGGGGATTTTGTGAGGGCTAGGGCACGGGGGTTAATATGAGAGGATGGGGATATTGTGGGGGCTAGGGCACGGGAGGGTGAATGTGAGAGGATGGGGTATTGTGAGGCAGGGGAGACAGGGCACAGAAGGAGTGACAGGGCACAGGGGGTGAATGTGAGGATGGGGTATTGTGGGGGCTAGGGCACAGGGTGAATGTGAGAGGATGAGGGTATTGTGAGGCAGGGGGGACAGGGCACAGGAGATGCATGTGAGAGGATGGGGATTTTGTGAGGGCTAGGGCACGGGGGTTAATATGAGAGGATGGGGATATTGTGGGGGCTAGGGCACGGGAGGGTGAATGTGAGAGGATGGGGTATTGTGAGGCAGGGGAGACAGGGCACAGAAGGAGTGACAGGGCACAGGGGGTGAATGTGAGGATGGGGATATTGTGGGGGCTTAGTCACGGGGGTTAATGTGAGAGGATAAGGGTATTGTGAGGTGGGGGGGCGGTGCAGGGAAGAATGTGAGAGGATGGGGGTATTGTGAGGCAGGGGAGACAGGGCACGGGGGGTGAATGTGAGAGGATGGGGTAGTGTGACGCAGGGGTGATGGAACGGAGGGTGAATATGAGAGGATGGGGGTATTGTGGGGCAGGAGTGACAGGGCACAGAGGGTGAATGTGAGAGGATGGGGTATTGTGAGGCAGGGGAGACAGGGCACGGAAGGAGTGACAGGGCACAGGGGGTGGATGGGGATATTGTGGGGGCTTGGTCACGGGGGGATTGATGTGAAAGGATGGGAGTATTGTGAGGCGGGGGGACAGGGCACATGGGGTGAATGTGAGAGGATAAGGGTATTGGGAGGCAGGGGGGGAGGTGCAGGGGTGAATGTGAGAGGATGAGTGTATTGTGAGGCAGGGGAGACAGGGCACTGGGGGTGAATGTGAGAGGATGGGGGTATTGTGACGCAGGGGTGATGGAACGGAGGGTGAATGAGAGGATGGGGGTATTGTGAGGCAGGGGAGACAAGGCACGGGGGGGTGAATGTGAGAGGATGGGGGTATTGTGACGCAGGGGTGATGGAACGGAGGGTGAATGAGAGGATGGGGGTATTGTGAGGCAGGGGTGACAGGGCACAAGGGGTGAATGTGAGAGGATGGGGATATTGTGGGGGGTAGGGCACGGGGGGTTAATGTGAGAGGATGGGGGTATTGTGAGGCAGGGAGGACAGCATGGGGTGAATGTGAGAGGTTGAAGGTATTGTGAGGCAGTGGTGACGGCACAGGGGGTGAATGTGAGAGGATGGGGATATTGTGAGGGCTAGGGCATGGGGGGTTAATGTGAAAGGATGGGGGTATTGTGAGGCAGGGAGGACAGGGCACAGGCGGGGAATGTGAGAGGATGGCGTGTGGGAGGGGGACAGGGGAGAGAATTTGGTCAAGAGGGCAACGGTGAATTTCTTTCTCCAAGCGGCAGCATTCCACTCTGAATCTATCTACTATTTTATGTTGGATAATTTACCTGCTGGGTTGGTATTGGGGCATATTCATAACCCTGTTATTGATTGGTGTCAGAAGGAGATTGTTAAATGGACCCCCAATTGTTGCAAGAAATGTCTAAACACTACAAATATGCTCTGCTAGTCTGAAGGGTTTGCCGGGGTAACTGAAGAACTTTGGAGATGTGTTCTCGAAAAAAATATATGGAGATAATACCTCCCCATCGTCCCTATGATTGTGCTATTGATCTTATTCCTAGCACCAAATTGCCTGAAGATCGTCTTTACAATTTGTCGAGGCATGAACGGAGCGCTATGAAAGAATATGTTAACAGTTTACAGAAGGGTCATATCCATCCTTCCTCCTCCCTTGTAGCTGTCAGATTTTTCTTTGTTAAAATATTTACACACTTCTACTCATTCCCAACCTATATATTTGCTTCTGGGAGCCAGGGTGTTTTCTAAACTTGATCTTAAAGGGGCTTACAATTTGATACGCAGGGGGATGAGTGGAAAACAGCACTTTTAAAGTCTGAGGGTCTTATTGAAAACCTTGTCATGACATTTGGATTATCTAATGCACCTGCTGTGTTTCAAAATTTTATGAATTATATTTTCTCTGATTGGAAGTTGTGTTGTGATTGACCTGGATGGTATTCTAATTTTCTCGCTTGATTTTAAACTCTCACCAGAAACATGTCCGTGTTGTGTTACAGAGATTGAGGGAAAACTCTTTGCTAAATTAGAGAAATGTGCTTTTTCTGTTCAGGAAATTTCATTCTAGGGGTTTATCTTGTCAGCAGAAGGGTTTAAGATGGACCCAGGTGGTTAGATGCAGGCCATGACTGATTGGGCTCAACTTCATGATCTTGAAGCGTTATCTGGGAGTCGCTAACTATTGTACAGTAGAAAATTTATCAAGGGTTTCTCTCAGATTGCTAAACTTCTTACTGACCTTACACGTAAGGGGGCGAATCTCAAGGTTTAGTAGCTGGGTGCTATCAGGGCTTTCTGATCCAACCTGATCTTCAAGAACGGTTCATTGTGGAGGTGGATGCTTCGGAAATCACAGTGGGAGCAGTTTTATCGCAGGGGCTTAAAACTGACTAACCTACGTCCTTGTGCTTATTTTTTTTTCAAAAAAATTTTTCGCCAGAAGAAACAAAAAATGATGATCCAAATCGGGAGTGACTTGCTGTTAAATTGGCCTTTGAGAAATGGAGGTATTTTTTGTAGGGGATGGTTCACCTTCTTAACGATGATCACTGATCACAAGAATCTAGCTTACATTGAATTACAGACCAGATGGTCCTTGTTTTTCTGTAGGTTTAATTTTTCTATTACATTCACGCCGGGGTCTAAGAATGTGAAAGCTGATGCATTACCTCGTAGTCTCAATTCACTTTATCCTCCAGAACTTCCATCCTCAATTATTCCTAAGGGTACTGTGGTTTCCATGGTAACCATGGAATTGGAAGAGGAGATTTATAGAGTCCAATAGTTGGCTCCTTCCACTACTCCAGGGTCCAAATTATTTGTGCCTGTGTACCTAAGATTGCGGGTGTTACAGGAATTTAATGATTCTGTCTTGAGTTGTCATCCTGGGGGTTACTGCTACACGGAGAGTCATTGCAAGACTTCTTTGGTGACAGTCCATGCATAGTAGTATTAAAAAGGTTGTCCACTACTTTAAATTAATCCCCCAATGAATTCCCCCGGGGCCCCTAATGAATTTCGTAAATACCTTATGTTGCCTATACTGCCTGTGAGTGGTGCTATCCGTGACCGCTCACAGGCAGCACATGACCCAGCACTGACGTCACGACAAGTGAGGCGTGACTCAGCACTGGGTCCCCGCGGTGGCTGCTGGGTTGTGGGCGGGATTAACCCCACGTGACACCCAGCATCCACCACGCGCTTTATCAATGAATGGGCGCGAGGTGGTTGCTGGGTGTGACGCAGGTGGACAACCCCGTCCACAGCCTGGCAGCCAGCGCAGAAGGAGGAAGAGGGACCCCCAGCTGCTGCCAGCACTTGTCGGGACGTCAGCGGAAGCAAGAGCCGGCTGCAGCTGGGGGTCATGTGCTGCCTGTGAGCGGCCAGCGATAGCGCCACTCACAGGCAGTATAGGCAACATGAGGTGTTAACAAAATTCATTAGGGGCCCCGGGGGATACATTGGGGGGTTAATTTAAAGTAGTGGACAACCCCTTTAAAGATTTTATATCAGTTTTTAAAGTCTGCGCACCCGCTAAAGTCATTCATAGTCGACCGGGTGGGGAATTGGCTCCATTGACTCATTTGTCCATGGATTTCATTACGGATTTACCTCTGTTTGGTGAGAAAACTGCTATCTGGGTTGTAGTTATCCTATTCAGTGAACAAGCTAAATTTGTTCCTTTGTCAGGTTTACCTAATGCAAAGACACTCTCCAGGTTGTTTATTTCTCATATTGTAAGGTTACATGGGATCCCTCTTAACATTGTGTCGGTTAGAGGAGTACAATTTCTCTCTAAATTCTGGAGAGCTTTTTTTTGTGAACTCGTGATTGACTTGTCATTTTCATCTGCTTACCACTCTGAATCCAATGGTCAGACTGAGAGGACAAATCAATCTTTGGAGTTAATTTTAAAGTGCTTTGTGGCAGCTTGGCAGGAGGATTGGTCTTTGTTTTAACTTCAGTTTGCTTTTAATAGTCAAGTAAATCAGTCTACTGAAATCTCATCATTTTTCTGTAATTATGATTTTCATTCCCATTTTGTTGAATTTTCTAGGATTAGTTCTGAATGTCCTGCAGTGGAGGGTGCCGCACAGAGACTTGGGGATGTCTGTAGGGAGGTTTAAAAGAATTATTGGGACTACTCAGATTGGCCAAAAACAGTAGGCCTATTGAAGACATTCGGTGAGTCGTGTTTTTAAATTGAAGATAAGGTTTGGTTGTCATCTAGGGACATTAAACTAAAAGTACCATTGGCGAAATTGGGTAGAAAGTTTATTGGTCCATATGAAACCCTAGAGGCGGTCAATCCTGTGGCATTTAGAATAGAGCTTCCTCCATCTCTTTGCATCCCTAATGTGTTCTATAATCCCTATTAAAGGAGTTTGTCCCTTGGGCATTTTCTCCCTCATCCGCGCCTCCTCTGGTTTCTGTCGAAGGTGGCTTGGTGAATGAGGTTCAGAGGGTTGTGGATTCTGAAAGGATCCAAAATTCCCTCCAAAACCTCTTCCAATGGAGGGGATTATCACGGACATGGTTTGTGGAACCACTGTACTACGGACCACAGAGAGCCTGGAGGGGCGTGACTAAGCGAGCACCGGATTGTTCACTAGGGCCTCTGATGGTGAGGTTAGACTTGGCTCCGGTTGAAAATCAGGTGCCACTCCGGGAAAGACCAACGGATGCGCAGCAGCTGGACCCAGTAGGATAGACTGAATGGTGCAGCAGGCAGCGTTTGTATCGGAGTGCAGCAGGCAGGATCTGCACCAGGCATGTCTGCCGAGTAAGCACTTCTTATTACTTGAAATCAAGAATAGAAGTGATCAGAATGGCCAGGCACAGCTGCACTACTACGGGACTACAGATAGAAACCGGCTCCGGGACCTCGGGTGCCACCCCACATAAAGTTCAACAGTTGAAATTCCAAATGCAAATGTAAAGAAGGACCCGTAGAAGCGCATACCGGCGCGAAAAGGCCGTCCGTAGCGTCTCCTCTTCACACTTCCTTGCTGTTTTTAAGTGACTTTCAAATAAAGGACATAAATGGGACAGTTAGTGCCTGTTCCACTCCTGCTTTACATTTGCACTTCCTATTACTTGGACCTAGCTTTTCTATTAACCCACCTTACTCCTTCACCATGTTTACATATGCATTTACAGTGTTTGCTCCACTAATCCTCACTCTCCTTTGCTATCCCCAAACCCCAGCACTCTCTAACCAAAATCATCTTCCCTTCCCTCTTTCCTCACCACCTGACCTCCTCTGCTGACCTGCTCCTCAACCTCAGATCTGTACTCCTAATAAAACAAGCCGGCCACTCTTTCTCCCACCTGCTCTCCCTCTCTCTGCTGCTTCTCACTGCTGGCGACATATCTCCCAAATCTGGACCCCCACAGCTAATACCTCCTATTAATTCCTCCTCCTACCGCTCCTTATGTCGCCAACGTAAAACCTGTGCCCTTGACGCCCCTCCCCCTGCTCCCTCTCTTGAGCACTCTGGAATGCCCGCTCCATCTGCAATAAGCTTTAGGTGATTCATGACCTCTTTCTCTCTCACAATCTTGCCTTCTTTGGCCTCACAGAAACATGGCTGACACCCTCTGACACTGTCTCCCTTGCTGTGCTGTGTTACGACGGCCTCCACTTCACCCACACTCCTCGCCCCGGCAACAGACATTGTGGAGGAGTGGGTCTTCTCCTTTCTACTAACTGCACCTTTAACCCAATCCCCCCTCTTCCCTCCCTTATCCTCCCCTATTTTGATGTCCACTCAATCTGCATCTACTCTCCCTCCAACCTCCAAGTGGCCGTCATATACCCACTTCCGGGCCCGGCCACTGCCTTTATTGACCAATTCTTTACCTGGCTTCTTCATTTTTTTCCATTGACATTCCCACTATCACCATGGGCGATTTCAACACCCCCACTGATTCCCTTCAGTCAACAGCCTCCAAATTCCTATCACTTCATCTTTTGGACTTACCCAGTGATCCTTCTCAGCCACTCACACAGACGGACATACATTAGACCTGATCTTCACCCGTCTCTTCTCTCTAACCTCACAACCTCCCCTCTCCCTCTATCTGACCACCATCTACTCACTTCCTCATCTCTGTCCTCCACACCTGTCACCCATGTCCAGAAACATGCGCACCATCGCAGAAACCTCGCACACTTAGACACCCACACGCTCTCTGACTCTGTTCTACCACTGGCAACCATATCCTCACTCCACAACACAGACAGTGCCACTGCTTTCTACAATGACACGATCGCCCATCTCGTTCATGGCAGAGTGCAACGTATCAATAGACAACCCTGGCACAATAACATCACTAAAAAGCTCCGGCAAGTGTCCAGAATTGCAGAGCGACGTTGGAAGAAAACAAATTCGCAAGATGATTTCACTGCATTCAAACAGGCAACACTGGCTTTCAAATCTACCCTCACCTCTACTAAACAGGCCTACTTCACAACCCTCGTATCTTCCCTATCCTACAACCCCAAACAGTTATTCAAAACTTTTAACTCCCTTCTCCACCCACCACTGCCCCCTCCAACCTCCTTCATATCTGCTAAGGACTTAGCCACACACTTCAAAAATAAAATCGACCAAAGAAGGTAAGTCTTTATTGTTCAACCACCACAACCCCTTTGTATACTAGACCAATGCCCAAACCCCATAACCTCCCTCTCCAACATCACTGAAGGGGAGCTTAATTGTCTTCTCTCCAAATCACACCACACCACTTGTGCACTCGACCCCATCCCACTTCCTCTCCAACCTCACCACCACACTTATCCCATCCCTAACCCACCTCTTCAACCTACCACTAACTTCTGGTACCTTCCTTTCTGCTTTCAAACATGCCACATTCACGCCTATCCTTAAAAAGCCAACCCTCGACCCAACCTCTATGTCCAGCTATCGCACAATATCGCTGCTCCCATTCGCTTCTAAACTCTTGGAGCAGCACGTCCATGCTGAACTTTCCTCCCGCCTCTCATCTAACTTGCTCTTTGACAATCTGCATTCTAGTTTCCATCCCCATCATTCCACTGAGACTGCCCTGACCAAAATTACTAATGACCTACTTACAGCCAAAGCTAACAGACAATACTCTATACTCCTCCTTCTATACCTGTCCTCTGCTTTCAACACAGTTGACCACTGCCTCCTACTACAGATCCTATCCTCCTTTGGCATCAAAGACCTCACCCTATCCTGGATCTCCTCATACCTTTCCAACCGCACATTCAGCATCTTCCACTTCCACACTACCTCCTCATCCCACCCTCTCTCTGTTGGGAGTCCGCCAAGGCTCTGTTCTAGAACCCCTACTCTTCTCAATCTATACACTTGGTCTGGGACAACTCATAAAGTTCCATGGATACAAGTACCACCTATATGCTGATGACACTCAGATCTACCTCTCTGCTGCCCAATATTCTGGAGTGTCTATCAGCCATATCCTCCTCCTTTCGCTTCATCAAACTCAATGTGGACAAATCTGAACTCACCATCTTTTCTCCATTTCGCAGATCATCCTTACCTAATCTATCACAATTAATGACATCACTCTTTCCCCCATACCGGAAGTTGGCTGCGTCGGAGAAACCCTTGACTCTACCCTGTCCTTCAAACCACACAACCAAGCTCTTTTCACCTCCTGTCGCCTTCAGCTCAAAAATATCTCCAGAATCCATCCTTTTCTCGACCTTCAATCTACTAAAATGCTTGTGCATGCCTTCATCATCTCCCGCCTCGACTACTGCAACATCCTTTTCTGTGGCCTCCCCACTAACACTATCACACCTCTCCAGTCCATCCTTAACTCTGCTGTCCGAATAATTCATCTCTCTCCTTGCTACTCCTCCCATTCTCCCCTCTGCAAATCTCTTCAGTGGCTCCCATTCCCTCAGCATATACATCTCAAATTACTAATACTGACCTACAAAGCCATCCATAACCTGTCTATTCCATATATCTCTGAATTAATCTCCTGATATCTTCCCTCATGTAATCTCCGGTCCTCCCAAGACCTCCTTCTCTCCTTCACACTTATTCGCTCCTCACCTAATCGCCTCCAAGACTTCTCCCGAATATCCCCCTTCCTCTGGAATTCTGTGCCCCAACACGTCTGACTATCAACCACATTTGGATCCTTCAAACGGAACCTGAAAACCCACCTCTTCAAGAAAGCTTACAGCCTGCAATGACCACGTTGCCTTCTCACCAACACCGGAGCTGCTGCAACCCCCCAACCTACTGTTTCCTCCACCGTCCTGTAGAATGTATGCCCACAAGGGCAGGGTCCTCTCCCTTCTGTATCTGTCTGTCATTGGTAGCTTGTTTACTGTTAGGCTGGGTTGACACATGGCGTTTTTTTCGCGTTTCCGCAGCGGTTTTTACAGCGAAAAATAAGCATCCCATGCATTCCTATGGGATTCCGCAATGCTGTGCTAATGCTGCAGTTTTTACCGCGGCGGAATTGCTTTGCGGTAAAAAAACGCAGCATGCTCATTAATTTTTCGGAATCGCGGAGATCCCGCACCCATAGGAATGCATTGTTCTGCTTACTTTCCGCATGTGGCTGTGCACACCATGCGATAAGTAAGCAGAACATTTGCGGATGGTACCCACGGTCCGGAGGAGAGGAGACTGTCCTCTGGTCTTTGGGTACCATATCCCTGTAAAAATTAGAATTTGAAATAAAAAATATTGTTATTCTCACCTTCCGACGTCCCGCGCTGCCTTCCCGCCTCTCTCCACGTTCCCGATCCCAGTAAGCCTTTGCGAGCGATGACGTCCGTTCTCGCGGGATCGTGAAGTCTCGCGGTCATTCGCACGACGTCATCACGAATGACCGTTAGACGTCGCGATCCCGCGAGAACAGACGTCATCGCGGTAATTGTCACAAAGGATTATTGGGACCGGGAGCGTGGAGAGAGGTGGGAAGGCTGCGCGGGACGTCGGAAGGTGAGAATAACAATATTTTTTTATTTTATTATTATTTACATTCTATCTTTTACTATTGATGCCGCATAGGCGACCTCAATAGTAAAAACTTGGTAACACTCGTCAAATACTATGTTTGACGAGTGTGACCAACCTGTCAATCAGTTCTCCAAGCGATGCTCCAGATCGCTTGGAAAAACGCTAGCAATTCTGCAAGTTAATTACGCTTGCAAAATGCTAGTTTTTCCGCGGGAAAATCGCGGGAATTTAAAATGCGATTTTCCCACGGAATGGAATTCCAGAACTCTTGCGGTAATTTCCGCGAGAGTTCCACTACGTGTGAACCCAGCCTAAGTGATATCTGTAATTTGTATGTAACCCCTTCTCATGTACAGCACCATGGAATCAATGGTGCTATATAAATAATAATAATGTAACAGACCAGGATGCACGTAGAAGGCTATCTTCTTTTTGTGCAGCATTACTATCCGGAGCTCTAACTGTTTGTGATAACATGAACGGCTTTGGCTAGGGCCATTCCATTAACAGATGAAACCATCAAAGGACTCTAAAGACGTCGAATGGGGATCTGGTACCGATCTACCACTGCTTGCTGCATGAAGTTCTCTGCTGCACTGAAATTCGACCGTCTCAATGAACCGAGAGCCTCCACATGTTATGAACACGGTTAAGATCAATGGTGAAGAGGAATTACTCACATCCAAGAGAGCCTCTCCTACAGATCCTAGGCTTGGGAATTTTCCGACCACTTGGGGCAAGAACAAATAAGATGTATAGTGCTACCACAATGAAAGCACAAACCCCCAAATAAATCTCTTGTCATTCAGCTAGTTTTACGAGGTCAACCTGCATAGTTTCAGTGGAAACAGCAGACTTAGAAGGCTGAAGAACAAGCGGCCTCTGGAAGGATGGAACTATACGAAGCGGTTTTCTCTCATGCGCTGTCTGTCTGGAGCGCTTCTGGAACTGAAGGTCAATATGGGGAGCCAGGGAAATAAGGTCATCTAGAGTAGAGTAAATGTTTCGACCTGACAGCTTGCCCTTGAACTTACTGGACAATCCCTCCCAGAAGGCTCCCATCAATGCCTCATTGTTCTAGCCAATTTCAGAAGCCAGGGTGTGGTACCGGACAGCATATTGGCTTACTTGTCTGGCGCAGACTGTGGAGGGAGGGTGCAGCAGAGGTGACATGACCTGACTCTTTGAACACCTTGCGGAACGTCCCCAGGAAGGCCTGCAGATGAGGTTTCAGGGTCCCCTCTCTCCCAAAAGGGATAGAGCCATGCCAGATCCTCTCCTAAAAGACAGACCATTAAAAAGGCTACTTTTGTCCGATCGGAGGGGAACTCGTTCAAAGTGCAGCAAGTTGATAAACCCTCGGCATTGCTTCGGATCCTTGTCAAAACATGGTGGTGCAGACAAAGGAGGACCCAGTCCAGGTGCAAGACTCACAGTCTTCCTTCCCGTGGTTGTTCCCTCCCGGGGAAAGACCTGGCTAGTCATTGCTTGCGTTGAGAAACATGTGATGGTGTCTCTGCGGCTTGTGTTTTGCATATATTTACATATTTCCCATAAGGGTGGGAGCATTGCCCTAGAATCACTGCGTTGAGAAACATGTGATGGTGTCTCTGCAGTGTTGGATGCTGATCTCCATGAGTTCATTCATCCCCATTTTTCACATTTTTTTTGCTGGCTGAATAGTCACTGCCGAGGTTGCCTCCACTTGGACTGAAGCGGATGCAGCAGCCGATGTCAGGGCATCCAAGTGGTCAGTGTACACAGATAGGAGAGGATTTTATCCTGCTGGGTCTTTGGTGGGTCATTTCCTGAAATAACTCCGAAAGCGGAGGGGTATTGGGATCAGGGGCTCCATGTCCTAAACAAACTGTCACGACTGCTGGTTGTGAAACCACAGTGCCATGGACTGAGGAGAGCCTGGAGGGGTGCAACTAAGCGACCACCTGGTTCTTCTTTAGAGCTCCCAATGATGGGGCTAGACTTGAGCTGCAGGTGGACGCCAGGTGCTACTCATGGACACACCCTGGAGCCACAGCAACTGACCCCAAAGGGGCAGGGATGAGCTTGGAGAGTCAGGCCAGCCAGAGACTGGTTAACAGGAAGATACCAGAACATGTACAGACAGCACAGGTTCACGAACACAGAACAAACTTAGGTATGGGATCACGGATGCAGGTTCAGACTGGACAGGAGAGGGTAGGGGTACAGGAGCTGACTAGGCAGATCAGGATCCAAACTAGGTACTGGCAGGATGAGTTTAGGATGAGGTTCAGACAGGACGATCAGGGTCAGGTTCAGGGAGCACAAATATGGGGACCTTACAATTAAGATGATAGGGAAATCACTAAACCCTAAAGTTGCTCATGCACCTCCCTATAGGGGAGGGTTCTTTAAATATCTGGTGTCTCCCAGTTATTGGGTGGGGGACATTACAGAAGTGTGCATGCTGGCCAATTTAAAAGCTGCTGTTTGTGACTGGACGATAAGCTAAATTGTAGCCTTGCATTTCAAATATCCTGTGTCTTCCCCACTCTTCTCTATACAGTAAATAGAAAGTATTCTTCCTAGTTACAAACAATCTGTGAGCTCATTTGAATCTCAGGGCCCAGGAGATGGGGTGCCATGTTTGGCACCTCTAGCAAAAGCCCCTTTGTGTTTGCAAAGGGAAAGACTAGAAGCAATGGGATGAAACTGAATGGGAGGAGACATAGATTAGATATTAGAAACAACTTTTTGACAGACTGATCAATGAGTGGAACAGGCTGCCAGGAGAGGTGGTGCGTTCTCCTTCAATAGAAGTCTACAAACAGAAGCTGGTGGACAGTCATCTGTCTGGGATGATTTAGTGAATCCTGCTTTGAGCAGGGGGTTGGACCAGATGCCCCAGGAGGTAACTTCCAACTCTACCATTCTATGCAATGCTGGTGTATCAATTTCACCATTTTGTTTAACAATTGTAACTCCACTACGGTTATACTTTTCCCTTATTGATTATATATTTCCTTCACAATGCCATTTACCTATTGGATTCATTTATTTTATATTTTGATAGATCGGATTTTTACAAATGTAGCAATATGAAATGTGTGTATTTTTTTCTTTAATTCTATTTTTAATGGGTGTGTTTTGAACTTGTTTTTATATTTTTTTTTTTCCATATTTTTTCATGTTTTTTTTAACTGTATTTTAATAGTTCCCTTAGGGTATGTGCACACGCTGCGGATTTGGCCGCGCGGATTTTTTAAAATCCGCAGGTAAATCTGCAGGTCAAAAGACCTGCGGTTTTACCTGCGGATTGCTCTGCGGTTCTGCCCTGCGGTTTTTCGTCTCCTCAATGGAGGAGATGGCAAACCGCAGCGGAATCCAAAGAAAGAATTGACATGTCAATTCTTTCTGCGGATTGAAAACCGCTGAAAAATCCGCACCGTCTGCACTGCGGTTTTCGTTTTCCATAGGCTATAAAGGTACTGTACACCGCAGCAAAAAACTGCTGCGGTTCCGCAGCGGCCAAATCCGCCGTGGAACCGCAGCAGAATCCGCAGCGTGTGTACGCGCTGCGGATTCTGCTGTGGATCCGCAGCGGATTTGGCCCTGCGGATCCGCAGCAGTTTCTGCTTTGGTGTACAGTACCATAATATCCTATGGGAAATGGAAACCGCAGTGCAGACGGTGCAGAATTTTCTGCGCGGATTTGCTGCGGTTTCTAATCGGCAGAAAGAATTAACATGTCAATTCTTTCTGCGGATTCCGCTGCGGTTTACCATCTCCTCCATTGTAGAGGTGATAAACCGCAGGCTAATCCGCAGATAAACCGCAGGTCTTTTGACCTGCGGATTTTGCTAAATCCGCGGGGATCAATCCGCAGCAGAATCCGCAGCGTGTGCACACACCCTTAGGGGACTTGAAGCTGCGATAATCTGATCACCTGTAATATACATACATGTTGTGACACTGAGTCACCTCTCACAGGCAAGCCGTGAGATGGGATAGTCAAGGAGTCTGAGGTCAGAAGCCAGGAGGGTATGTCATAAACGGAAGAGATAAAGGTGTAGTCAGATAACGTTCCGGGGTCAGAATACCAGGAGATAGCGGATCAGAGCTGAAGGGGTTAAACAGACGGATGGTCAAAACGAGGTCCAAGTTCAGGCAATGAAAGATCAAAGCACATAAAGGCCCCGTCACACTAAGCGACTTACCAGTGATCCCGACACCGATATCAAGGTGTCAGGATCGCTAGTAAGTCGCTATGTGATTGCTGGTGAGCTGTCACACAGACCCTGTAAAAAATAGAATCAAAATAAAAAATATAGTTATTCTCACCTTCCGACGTCCCGTTCAGTCATCCTGCCTCTCTCCACGCTTCGGTCCCAGTGATCCTTTGCGAGAATGACCGCGATTCGTCACGGTCGAGGGATAACAAAGTCTCGCGGTCATTCGTGCAAAGGATTACTGGGACCGGACCGTGGAGAGAGGCAGGATGGCTGAACGGGACGTCGGAAGGTGAGAATAACTATATTTTTTATTTTTTTTTTTACACCTGATCGCTGGTCTCCCGCCTGTCACACGCAGCGATGCGTGCTGGCCAGCGGGAGACCAGCGACCAAAGAAATGTCCAGAGGTTTCTTCCAGCGATCAGCGATACCGGCAGGGGGGCCGCTCGCTGATCGCTGTCACACACAGCGATCTCGCTGGTGAGATCGCTGTTACGTCACAAAAGTTGTGACTCGGCAGCGATCTCGCTACCGAGATCGCTTAGTGTGACGGGACCTTAACGCTAGGCACAGAGATAAACCACACAGTAACTGAATGTACGATTGACAGAGGTCTGGGAGAAACAGCTCAGTTAAGTAGCCTGTCAATCACCAGGAACAATGAAAGCCTGGAGACAGCCAGCTCCTCCCTGTCTCAGGTTGCACAGCCAAGCTGTCAATCAACACATCGACAGCTCAGAACGCCCCTGCACTAGACTGGACGACTGAGCTGTCAAAGTACTGATAGCTTCAGCAAGCCCCTGTACCAGATCGGATAGCTGAGCTGTCAGTAACTGCATCCCAGACACAGGAAGGGTGGAACTGTGACACTTGTGCATCAGAACTGAAAGGTATGGAGAAAATCACAATCTCCTATGAACGCCAGCTAAATGATGGCCTTCACAGGCGTATCATAATGACAGGCACGAAGGTCTTCAACAGACTTAAGGCTGTCATAGCAACCCATTGGTTCCCTGCGATCACGTTACGGGTGCGCCAATGGAAGCATGGAATGATGAGCCCCTCTGCCGCCATGTGTTAAATGCCGCTGTCAGCTCTTGGTTGTTAGAGGCATGTGACGGCTGATTAAATCAACCATCATGTGCTGGGAAAGATGCTGGCTTGGTGCGTAAGCCTGCATCAAAATCAGGGAGCCGGCATATGATGTACCAGTGCGCCATACTGAATGGTGGCAAGGGTAAAGAATTATTCCTGCTTCGTTCACTTCCATATAGTGAGGCAAGTGGCACCGGTGATGTCACGTCTACTGATATCAATAGATATGATGTCATCGGGCTTACTGACCTCCCTATACAGAATTGACTGGTGCAGTAATAACCATTTAATATGGTTGGCAGCCACTTTATTCATCAGATAGTACAGGACGTGATCTTGGACAGACCGAAATATTGGTCGTCCTATTTTGCTATGCTGATTTATGAATAATTCAGATTGTAAGCTTGCGAGCAGGGGCCTCACTCCTCCTGTAACTGTTGAACTATGTGTTACTTTGCAATGTCTTTATTGTCTGTACATGTCTCTACTTAATTTGTAAAGTGCTGCGGAATGTGTTGGCGCTATATAAATTATATTATTAATAATTCTATATTACACACCTATGAGTGCCATGGTTATTCGACATATTATTACCCTTTAGGCAATGGGTTGTCCTTATGAAACTATCCTTTCTATATTATTTGTAACATTTCCTTTCGCATGAGCTGCAGTTTCATCCCCCTCCCTTTATGTTATTTCCCGTCTGTAGAAAGCACTAGGGGGAATGGAAACTGAAAGCAATGGAAGGGAGGGCTCTCAGCTGCTGTATTTATACCAGGGCATGACAGGACAGAAACTGTACAGTCTGTGTATCACCACAGCGGCAACACGTCTATAAGAAGATCATCAGAAGAGATCTTGGCCCAGCCGTTTACCGAGACTGGCCAAAAGCGAAGGCAGGTAGGCCACTGACATCACTGCATGCTTAGCAACTGCCTGATAAATCGATTGCATGGACATTTTGTAAACTGCACGACTACGCACCACTAGCACAAATCAGTCACACAACGCACATGTGTTTTATTTTAATGCAAAATTAGGAAATAATTCCTTTGTCTACATGATAAGTTTCTTTCAACGAAAGTGATAAGTATCTGATTACAGGGGCCCATTTGTACAGAGCGATGATTGCGCACACCTCAAAATAGACATGACTTGGGCCTGACTGTTTTGCACCTGCCCATGTAAAGCTTTGTCTGTTAATTTTGTCACAGTGTGAGTGTGCACCTATGCTTTACATTTATACCACCAAGTATTCCGTCTGGTAGAGCAGCTCACTCGACTGGACATGGAGGTAGAAATGGAACACTGTCTCTTTAAGAACATTCTTGGTTTATTAAAGGTAGCATAAACCAAACTGGGAAAAATAAACATGGCCCTCTAGGCAAAACTACAAAACAAAACACCGTCCATTTCCTAGCGGGGATCATGGTTAGCAATGTCCACGGTTCAGGTCCTTTAACCAATAACATGGACACAAACACTTTCCTGGAGTGCTTCCTCTCCAGGTACATTGAACACTGCTGCCTTTGGAAGCTAGCTACTTAAGCCCCAGACCATGTGACTCCTCCATCATGTGCCTGATCACATGACTGTGACATCACACAGGCCCCGTCAGCACATGGCGGTGCCAACTCAGCTCTGCAGGTGGAGATAAGGTGGACACCCTCCCACTCACTCTATGGATGTCCACATAAAACCAGCCCATTTATGCAACCTTAACTTAATTCTCACAACAATTTAGTGTGCTGGAGGAAAATACTCTGACTTTAAATTACTGGCACCATTAAGCGTAGTTACATATATCTTCCCTCCAGTACTTTATCAGTGACTTTGTCACAATTTATTGCATGGTATTTGCTCATTTGAAGGCGTTTTGAACACAGTGCTTTTACAGAAAAAACAGCAAGTTTTGGCTACTGAAAAAAATGCAGTAAAAGCGCTGCGTGTGAAAATTGCCTAATGACTGGGGGAAAATATGCATAAAAAAGCACACGTAAAAATGTAAGCTAAATAAATACTGTGAAAATAAGGAGGGATGCCAAAAAGGAAAAGGTGGTGTAAAGCAATAATACAAGTTTGTATATTTTTTGTGGCCCCTCTGTGGCGCTCCTACTGTAGGAGTACATAACCTTTAGGTTACTGGCTAATGGGAATCTGTGCGGGACTTCTCTCTACAGAAAAAATGCATTGTTAGCAAACAAGCAGATAGGAAACTTGCCCAAGGAAAAAGTTTTCAATGCTACAAAAAACAACTCCTAACAATTCATCAGCACCCCATTTAAAGGGACATTCATATCTGCTAGCACATCACTTCTCTCCTTTCACTTCCTATTTCACATTATCAGTAACTCTAAGTGCATAAGAACATTTATTTTTATGAGCTGTACATATGTTAGTCTAACACAATCCCAATGATTGAATTCATTAGCATCAAGCAGACATTTTAAAAACTGGGAAAAAAAAAATTAGTATGATGAGAAATGTATGACCGGTCAGCACTAGGGGGGATTCTGAAGCTTGATTCACACACTGGGGAGCAACTATTAGGGGTGCAAAAGTAGCAGTCGCACGTCACCTATTTTTCTAAGAAGTCCAAAAGGTTCATGGTTGGTGACGTACCCTGGTACAGATTCTGAATTAGGGCACAGCATCGTTACACCCAATACACCATTTACGAGTAGCACAGCAGCAGTAGTCCAGTGCAGAACTCTGTTTGTTTGTTCCAGGTATAGTTGTCAAGCTAGTTTCTCACTTCTATTCACCGATGGGAAATTAGCGTGGAGAATAAATAAATGCCTGGAATTTCCCTATGACTGCATGTAATTAAGGGTTTGTGTCTCATCTTATTAAAAATTCTCTCTGTTCTCAGTAATGGAAGGATTTTTAATTCTATAGTTTACAGCTTGCTGCCAAGGTTACTGACCATTTCATAGGTGGCCGATTTCCTAGTAAAAGGAGCCAGCACTTGCAAGCTGTTTGCTGTACAGCAGTCAAGCATTGCTATGGAGCTGGCCAAATGGCTGGATCCGTACCCCTTCAGTGTCCCTGAGCTTCTCCGATGATATAGAGGCAAAACTGCCTTTGTTAGCAGTATTGGAGAGCCTACAGTTTGGACTACTGGCTAAACCTTGCCGCTGACCCTGAAATGTCAATCATCAGAAGGACACCACCCCCTGTTGTGCTCTCAGTGAGGTTTTTTTGCTACACTAGAGCCAAAAATGCACCGTTTTGCAGTGATTTTCACAATTTGCGGCAAAATCTCTGCGTATTCCGGCATATTTAGGCACAATCGTACTCAGGCACATTTACTAATAGTATGCTTAAGAAAGATACATACAAATATATTTGTAAGTCTTTAAAATTTATGCAAATTCTATTAAAATGCTATTGCCACGTTACTTTATTTTGGTCTCTTTATTTTATAGAGCTATTAAAAACCATCCATGGATCCTGAAAGAAGGCCAAGAGTTGAACCTCCAGATTATCTTCAACACCCCAATCAGAGATGTAAGTTCAATTTTCTTGTTTCAAGCTCACAAAAAAAGGTTCGAGAAGCATAAAAATGGCACATACCAAGATTTAGTAGAAGGACTTTTATTTGCCCTTTTGCCTTTAAAATGAGCCTAGGTAACCAACTGAGAACATATGGTGAGGTCAATGTAGCAGTTGTCACCATGTTTTCATTTAACAAAGTAAATCAATGCAAATAGTAAGTTACAGTGTAGCAGTTATTGAGACATTTTGCTTCTTTAGTTACAATAAACTGGATGATCAGCTTTAAATTATTAGTGGTTAAACTTTTAGACAATGGATGCAAATATCTTGTATTACTGCTCATTTAATGTCCAGAGCCCCAATAGTGTAAAATATTGGGACACTGGTCATATAAGTGGCTGAACTGTAGATGGTGACATCACACAACTGACAAGCCAACATACTTTAATAACATCTCTCTAACATGACCATATGTCCAAATACACTAATTAAAGCCTTTCATTTGCGCTGTTGAATCACCTGTTTAAGAAGAATAAGTCTGATTAAAAGTGAAAAGAAATAAACATATTGTGACATTTACTGATTTTTGTTCCAGACAGAGGTGGTCAACATCATCAGCATATAAATCAAGGTGGAAGACAAGAACTAGGGGAAGGACAGCGTTTTCAAAGAGGTGGAGGCAGAAATGCGCAACAACCTGGTAGAATGTGGGAACACAGAGCTGGTGGTCAACATGGACAACGAGGTGGCGGAAGAGGAAATCCTGGAGCTGAAATAAGAAATGAACAACATGCTGGAGATCAAAATCAACATGTTGGTAGAAGAAATGTAAGGGGACAACATCAGCCTAGGGGTGGTGGACAGAATATGCCTGGTGCTGGCAGAAGAAATGAAGTAAGAGCTGGTGGACAGATTGAGCTTAGACAAGGAGCACAAAATGAGCAAAGAGCTGGTGCACCACAAGGCAATATTTTGAGAAGAGAAAACTACAATCACGGTCATAGACAGCAGAGGCCATCACAAGATAGAGAAAATGGAAAAGAGAAGCAAGTTAGATATTTAGGCTACAAAGCTCTTGAAGGACTGCTTGATAAGGAACCCTCAGAAGTGGTAATAACGCTAACAGCACACTCTGGTCTCAATAATTTGTTGTCAGCAGCAGAAATGAGGCCAGATTTTGTGGAATTGCTTTGCAAAGTGCTTTGCAAAGCTTGTACAGCTCGACTAGATAGGCAAAGTGTCCAGTATCTTCTTGGTCAGGTGAAGTCTTCTGCATTCCTCTCCATCTGTCTCCCACGCTATATAGTTGGAATGCTAACAGAGGCTGTGCCAGAGAGGAGGCATCGCTATCCCGATAATATTCTCAACATACTGTGCCTTCTTCAGGAGGTTACTAGCATTTTTCCTGCCAGTAGTTTGCAAGAGACCTCACTGCTGGTTTCTCTCATGCCTGGCTCTTTGAATGCCTTACGTGCATCTGGAGTATATATTGGAGAGAACGTAGAGCAAAGCCTAGAGAGAATATCAAATTTTATAAAACATCTTCAGGGTAAGAGGCGAGAGGGTACACTGCGAGTGGACACACACATGACTCTTGGACCAGATGTTCCTGCTGAAGACTTCAGAACCATGAGTGTGTATCCTGGTCATGATGAAATTCACTTGAATCAAAATCCTTTTCTTAGACCCAATACATTAAAGAACAAGTATGAAAGTACAGAACTTTACTTAGACACTCATTTCCGACTTTTGAGGGAAGATTTTGTGCGACCATTAAGAAAAGGAATCCAGGATATCTTAATGCAAGATGATGATAGAGGCTTGCGCAAAATAAGGTTTGATGACATCAGAATTTACTTTGACACTCGTGTGTTGGCTCCCATGTGCACACCGTCTGGTATCATCTACAAAGTGCAATTTGATATAAAGCCATTGAAGATGATACGATGGCAGAATTCCAAGCGCCTGTTATATGGCTCTCTGGTCTGTTTATCTCAAGATAATTTTGAAACCTTTCTCTTTGCCATGGTTTCTAATCGTGACCTAAAAGAACTGGAGCAAGGTGAAATCCAGCTACAATTCAGTGACCAGAGCAGGGGACTACTTGCAAGAGTGAGTCCTAGCGATTCCTTTATTATGGTGGAAACAACAGCATACTTTGAGGCATATCGCCATGTCCTGGAGGGGTTACAGCAGATGAATGTCCAGGATGTACCTTTCCAAAAATATATAGTATCATGTGAGAGGGATGTTGGAGCACCACGCTATCTCACTGCTGGGGTGCAGTACAACTTTAGTAGTTTGTTAAATAAAGACACAGATTCAACTATTGAGAACAAGGTTAATGTTTTGGATCCCCAACATTGGCCATCTAAAGACATTCTTGGCTTTGATGAGTCTCAAATAGAAGCTGTACGGCTGGCACTCACCAAGGAACTAGCCATCATCCAAGGACCACCAGGCACAGGTGAATATCTAAACTAAATAATACCTGGAAATAGAAAAGCTAAAGCAAAAATTGGGAATTTATAGACATGCATGCATGAATATATAAATATAAGAGATATATTATTAATTTGTTCTTTCTTTTAGGCAAGACATATGTGGGACTGAAGATTGCACGGGCTTTGCTCACTAATACCAATGTGTGGCAAGTAAATGGACGGTCAGATCCCATTCTTGTGGTGTGTTACACAAATCATGCATTAGATCAGTTTCTGGAAGGTATGTATAGCTGGTAAAGAGTATGTTAAATACAAAATAGTGATGCATTGGGACGTTAGGTAGCTTTTGTGTGAAGAAAAGGTTTCCCTGATGGTCTATATGGCATTTGTTAGCAGTATTTTTTTTCATGGTGTCTGTTTTGGAGTGGAAGACATTTTATAGTCCATGTCACCCAGTGGGTGGTAGTTTGCTTTGGTAAATTCTCTCTATTCTACTTAAGGGAGTGTAAGTAGGCCGGTTTCACATTAGCGCTTTTTCAGCGCGCGCACGGCCGGGGGTAGCTCCGCCCCCGAGCCGGCTCTCTGCCCGGCGTGCCCGCCCCTTGCTTGTAGCGCCGCCTACTAGCGGACAGCGGCGCCTGCGATCGGCGCACCCTATCTTTAGCATAGGGTGCGCAGATCGTGCGCAGGCCGTGCGCTAGTTGCGCTTTGACCTGTGCTGCGCACTTTTGACGGTGCGCCGTGCGCGCCAAAATCCGAAAAGTTGGATTTTGGCGCGCACCGTCAAAAGTGCGCAGCACAGGTCAAAGCACAACTAGCGCACGGCCTGCGCACGATCTGCGCACCCTATGCTAAAGATAGGGTGCGCCGATCGCAGGCGCCGCTGTCCGCTAGTAGGCGGCGCTACAAGCAAGGGGCGGGCACGCCGGGCAGAGAGCCGGCTCGGGGGCGGAGCTACCCCCGGCCGTGCGCGCGCTGAAAAAGCGCTAATGTGAAACCGGCCTAGGTTGTACGTCACATCAAGTGGAAATGGTTGGGTTTCAGAAGATTATAATATTTTAGTACTGAATTAGGAACCAGCTCACCCAAATGGCTGGGCTTTTCACTCCTATTGCAGGAATTAAAATGAGCAGTTTCCAGTTATTTGAGAATGTAAAAAATATCCAGCACTTTCACTTTCTTGACTCTTTATTAAAATGTTTCTAATAGACTCCAGGCCTACAAAAGCAATAATTCACTTATGTGTTAAATGTTTGTGGTGCCCTTATTCAAGAAGGTTACTTGGTGTCCAGCATTGCAGTAGAACGTTTTCTTTTCTACAGTGATAATGTTAAGTTAAAGGGTTTAACTGGGAGTGGAAAAAAATAAGTAACTAAGGAAAATGTTATTATAAATAATTTCCAAAACACTTTTAATTAGCAAATCACAGTAATTTTGGCTAGGGAGTTAATCTGGATAAAATGCAAATGGCTGATGGAATTTGTACGCTTCCAGAACCCTAGTCCTAGATGGTAGGATGGGTGCCTTTGAGCATGTCCAGTAAAGAAGTGCCACTGCTCTGATCTGGAAATAACTTTGTACTGTACTGTCATTCAGAAAGACAGAGTGGACAGCAGTGTGAGCAGCCTCTTCTTACCTTGGCACTCTTGGTATCTAAAATATTAGATCAGATAGGGTGGACAGCAGTGTGAGCAACCTCTTCTTACCTTGGCACTCCTGGTATCTACAATATTAGATCAGATAGACAGGGTGGACAGCAGTGTGAGCAGCCTCTAACTAACTCAGCATCACTGGTGTCTCCAGTACTAGATGAGAAAGGCAGAGTGGGTAGCAGTGTGAGCAGCTTCTGCTATCCTCAGCATCCCTGATGTTTCCAGTATTAGATCAGATAGACAGGGTGGACAGCAGTGTGAGCAGCCTCTTCTTACTTTGGCACTCCTGGTATCTGCAATATTACACCAGATAGGGTGGACAGCAGTGTGAGCGGCCTCTTCTTACTTTGGCACTCCTGGTATCTGCAATATTACACCAGATAGGGTGGACAGCAGTGTGAGCGGCCTCTTCGTACCTTAGCATCTAGATGAGATAGACATGGTGGGCAGCAGTGCGAGGAGTCTCTTCTTAATTCACCACTCCTGATATCTCCAGTACTGTATCAGATAGACAAGGTGGACAGCAGTGTGAGCAGCCTCTTATTACCTCAGCACGCCAGGTGTCCACAGGCACTTATCATAACATTATTAGGTTTCTGTAGGTGTAACTGGACAGCAGCCATTCTAATTCTGTTGTGTTTTTCTCTCTACACAAAACATTTGTGATTTGTTAAATAAAAGTCTTTAGAAATATGTAATGTCATTTCTTTTAGCTATTCATTTTGTTTCTATTCCCAGAGAACCCCTTTAAATAATTTACCTGGTGTGCAAATGGAAGGGAAGGTGGGATAGCATATGTCTGTTGGGAAGGTGAGTTAGTAGTGTTAGCTATTATCTGGTTAAAAAGTTGGCTAGGTTTAATATAAAATAGAGGTACTGTAAGTAGTAATCCCTGGTGTCTGCTGATCTTGCAAATTGTAGGTATTTTTTTCTGTTGTCTGGATAGGAGGGTATAGTAACAACTGTATGCGGGCTGAAAAGGGGTGCAGCGCTTGCTGTCCTTTGTCACAGCAATATATCAAATATGTTAAGCATATAAAATATGTACTTATGTTTTTTAGGAATCCACCAATTCTTGGGAGATGGAATTATTCGTGTTGGTGGGCGCAGCAGCAGTGAGATTCTAAAAAAGTTTAATCTTAAAGAACTAAGAGCAGGATCTGGGATCCGCAGAAATAATCCATTACATATAAGAAGAGCCATTGGAGAAGTGAGTTGCAATAATATTCTTTGATGCTCTTAAATCTGTCACCTGGCTATTTGCCACATAATCTGAGAGTAGAGACAGAGACTCTGATCCCAGCGATTTGTCACTTATTAGATGCTGGCTGTAGTTAGGAAAAAATATATATTTTTTTATCAGCAGGATTATCACTAGAGGAGTAGAAAACCTACTGCCATGCAGACCTCCATATACATGAGCTCTGTATAACTTTGCCCTACAATGATTGGCAGCTTTCTGCCTATGCACAGTGTACACATAAAACTGCTAATCAGAGGTATGGGCGGGGTTATACATTCAGCATTCAGAGAACTGGTAAATCTGCAGCAGATAAAAGAGGGATTTTCTAAAAACTGCACAAACAGCGCAGTAAGTGACACATGGCTGAAATGAGCGTCTCTGCCTCCACATCATGTTATGTGGGGTAGCAAAAACATGGTGACAGATTCACTTAACATATGGCATTGCACTACGTAAAATATAGAAAGTGTAAGTGTCAGTTTTTTCGAAATTCCTTGGAACCTGTGTAAAGATCCAACAAAATACAGCAGCAGCACGTGTTACATTTAGGGCTTGCTCACACTCACGAGTAGCCAGTGTATACCTCGGATGAGTGCTATCCAATGTTATACTATGGAGCAGTGCCGACTAGCGTTTTTTTTCTCATGCCGAGTCGGTGCATGCTGTATATTGGAAGGTGTGCACCCGTACATTTAAGTCTATGGGGGCGTCGGACTGCGCTCAGACGTTATCCCAGTGTAGTCCGATACCCGCCTACTCACAGAGTGGAGAAGATGGAGAAATTAACGTTACCATCTTCTCCGCACCTGTGATCCAATTCTCACATGCGAGACAATCAGATCACGCTCGCAGCAGAGTTTGAGACGAGGGTCATTTTCACATAGCAACTGATGCCCTCGCATATGAAAATCATCAGATGCTACTCATCAGTGTGAGCAAGCCCTTAGAGTAAGAGTGGCTGTCTGATTTTAACCTCATTTGTTGTTTTCTGTGTTTTTTTTAATATTAGGCCATACAGACGATGAAGGAATTAGAAATAAAGCTGCACGAGGGGGCGCAGCTGATCCAGTGTTCCATAACTGGGATCATTCATGAAAAGTTCCTGGAAAAGTATATAAAACATGAGCACATGGACAGCTTGTATAGCATCAGGGTAGGAAAACATAAAGGAGGGGAGTATTTATATCAAGAGAAGTGTTTGATGTCAGTTGTTGCTTGAGCTTGTGTTACTGGTTTTTATTTTTTTGCACTAAATTTTGGGACATTTTCATACTGGAAAACTGGTCCAAAAGCATTGATAAATTTCCCTCATAATCTTATTAAATAGTACATTTTGGTGCAAATAGTTATAAGATTTGTCCCAAAATCAGTTTTACAATCAAATGTGGTTGAAAATAAACCTGAACTCTCAACGGAAATGTATTGTGGAATGAGTTACGGAAACTCCCTATCTGACATGGCGTAGCAAATTTCAGGAACAACCTGCTGAGACCATAGTCAAAACCATGCGATAACAGGAAAAGACAATGCTTTTAATGTATAGCAAAAGACTTAGGCTACTTTCACACACCAGTTTTTTGCCGTCAGGCAGGATCCGGCTATTTTTAGAAAAAACGGATCCGGCGTAAATTTTGGACAACTGTAGAAATGGATCCGTTTTTCTGCCGGATCCGTCTAGCAGGTTATATCTGTTTCCTGGGGGCTGGCCAATTGGATCTGAGCATGCGCAGACTTAAAAAAACGGATCAGGTGGCTGGATCCGTCTTTTTCTGGATCCGGCGCCCATAGACTTTCATTGTGGCAAAAAGCCGGAAGCGTCAGATCCGGCGCTTCCGGCTTTTTCGCCGGAAACAAAAAAAAGTTACAGTAGCCATTTTTTCCAGACGCCGGAATGAAACAA
This sequence comes from Dendrobates tinctorius, assembly GCF_039654945.1. Classification (NCBI taxonomy): domain Eukaryota; kingdom Metazoa; phylum Chordata; class Amphibia; order Anura; family Dendrobatidae; genus Dendrobates; species Dendrobates tinctorius. Next base: position 35,817 of record NW_027361890.1, read on the forward strand.
ATAGCCGGATCCGGCAAAAAACGGACGAACCGCAATGCCATCCGGCGCGATCCGGTGCTAATACAAGTCAATGGGGAAAAACCGGATCCGGCATTGCAAAAAAAAGCCGGATCTCGCCTGACGGCGCAAAACGGATGTGTGAAAGAGGCCTTAGGCTAGCGCTACAAAGTCGTGTGACGCCTTACAACATTGGATGTAATGATTTCCTGTGATTTTTAACCTGCGACACAGTCACAAATGTTTCCGAATGTGTTTGACTTTTAGAGAATCGCTGTCCGGCTACACGTTGCCGCGTAACGGTGCTTTTGGTCAGGTGTCGTATAAATACAATGTAGACCGCATTCAAAAAGTAAAATGTACCTATTTTCTTTTGTTGCTCAGAATAATGAGGATTTCTTTATGCCGACTGGTAAGATCTCAATAATTGTGGAATGGCTTGGTTTGGGCATCCTTCCATTTAACCAAACGACAGATCCAAATGCAGCAGGTAATGTAACTTTGCTGTATACTACTGCGTATATAAAGCATACATCCGCTTTCACAAGAAAACGTTTGTCCTGCCTCATAACATGTCAATTTCTTGGAGCAGTGATCCTTCCCTTAATAGGTTGTCCGGCCTTAGCCTACAAGTCAGCAGTCACTCTCTGTAGTGCAGAGTTGTGAGTCCTCACATCGTGCACTGAGCACTGTGAAGATCCTCCAGAGCCGGAAGTGACAAGTGCCCGATAGCAGGATATGTGATTTGCATACACATGGTCACGTACCGATTATATTGAAGTGGCCTCGCTCAATGCAAGGGTATTGATCAAAGCCAAGCGCGGTCTGCTGGGAATGTTGCTGGAAGTATGCTGATCATATACTTGCAGTCACATGATCGTACACTCCTAGCATTGGCACTGGAGAATCCTCACAGGGTGCAGTACGCATAATGTAAGGATTCACAAGTCTGCAAGCTTGTAACCTAAGGCCAGACAAACCTATTTTAATTGAAGTGGTCATAATTTGTGACTATCCATTTAAGAGGGCATGTGGGAATTCCTTATACACTGTTTGTACTTAAAATCCCAGTGCAAGCTTAAAAGGATTTTCCACTTTCAAGAAAGTTGACCCTGAACACTGGAAAATGGCTAAAACAACAAGCAGAGCGGACTCTCACCCACTACGCATCCAGCGCCGGCTCCGCGCAGCTGTTCAGTACTGTATGTTTTGGCTGCAGCGGTGAAGTCGCATAGTCACCTCGCATCACCGCAGTAGCAAATCACTGACATAGCGGCTTGTGTTGTCTACCTCGACATAACCGCTGAGCTCAGTGATTTGCTGCAGTGGTGATGTGGATGTGAACCTTCGACATTATTTCACTCCTGAAGCCAAAACCCTGAGAACTGAGTGTGTGAGTTTTTGCTCTGTTATGTTAGGAATTTTACAGCGTTTGGGGTACACTTTTGTGAAAGTCAAAGACCCCTTTAAAGTAATTGTTCAATCATTAAATATCATAGTAATTCCATCATCACCAAGGAGAACACATGGAAGCAGAAAATAATTAAACAGTATTTATTATTATGGAAAGTGAATCTGTCACCAAATTTCACAAGCAAATTGCATATATTAGTAAATGGATCTTTTAGACCTTATGAAGGTAGTGTACTTACTTTGAAATTCCATGTCAGAATGGCTCTATAAGTCTGATTTTAACTACTTCCCAACGTACACTGCCAGCTAGGTTACACAAAATCAGCTCCAATCGCAGGTGTGAACCCCTTAAATGCTGCTGTCAATCTCCGACATCTTCATTTAAGCACATGAATACTGTAAAAACAGAACCTAAAAATCAGTGTCAAATCAAAGGTTATTTTTTTCTAGTTCAATGAATGGTGAGATTCAAAACTACAACTTGCCCCCTAAAAAAACAAGCCAACAAACTATAAAAAAAAAATAGAAAAATAAAAAATAAATATGGCTCTTGGAAGGGGAGGAGTGAGAAGGAGAACAGTGCAAAGTTAACCACTATAAGAGCAAAGGTTAGATATCACAGATGGGTGCAGAGAGGCTTATTCCTGACTGTGAAGTTTAACACATAAGAAGTGTCCAAGGTCTGATTGTGAAGAAAATTACCACATCAGAGACAGGCATACACAATGTCTGTGTGTGAGACGAACTGTTATGTGGTACCTTTGAGTAGTAGTAGTAAGCAAGCTGCCAAAAAAAAGCTACTGGGCGCTGCCAAGAGAGGTGACAATGTGAAGGGTCCTTGAACACAACTGTGGATGGGTGCTGCTGCGCAACAATATGAAGGTGCTAGAGAGATTGTAACTTTATGATGGAAGTGCTGCTGAAGCGTTTGCCAGCTGATTGTCTCAAGGGTAAGGGTACCGTTACACATAGCGATGCACCAGCGATCCCGACAACGATATGGATCGCTGGTGCATCGCTACGTGGTCGCTAGTTAGCGGCCACCCAGGCAGATCTCACCAGCGACATCGCAGGGGTCAGGGGTCGCTACTTACCTGTCAGATGTGGCGATCCTGACGTCCTCCCGCCCGCGTCCACGCGTCGCTCGTCGGCGCCACAGGAAGCGCCCAACGAGAAATGATCCAGGACCTTCTTGCGCGACCAGCGGGGAGCCAGTCGCAGGTAAGTATCACATGCAGCGATATCGCTAGCAATATTGCTGCTACGTGACAAAATCGGTGACTTTACAGCGATATTGCTAGCGATATCGCTATGTGTAACGGGGACTTAACTTTCCTTCTCTGTTCAAGACTTAACTTTTAAAGAGACATTGAAATTGACAATCTCATTGCCTTCAAGAGAGTCAAAGTTAGTTGAACTGTCGCTGCTGTCTGTTTGGATTGTTTGTCATTCCTGAGTACGGAAACCACTTTGTCCATTGAAGGCCAGTGCATCTACAGTGTTTGAAGGAACCACCACACACAGTTCCTAGTAACTCTTACATGAGGCACCAAGTGCAGTGAAATAAGATGATTAAAGGAGTGATGTGTATGAATTGTGGGTAGACTCTCACTAGGATGGGTATAGAGAGTGAGATGGTAAATATACTTAGTCATATGTTTTGGTAGTGGACCCTCATGTGCTTAGGTAGGCCCAGAGAAACCTAGTTTGACAGTGAATATCTTCAAAATAAAAAGTGAATAAACTTCGAAATAAATACTAAAATGTCTAAAAATATTTTAGAACAACCAGAGCCTTATGAAATAGAAGAGGAACCAGAAGAGGACTTGATTGATATTGAAGAAGAGGCTGACTTAATTGAGAAAGAACGTATGCTTGATGATGATCATGAAGATGGAAGACCCAAAAGAAAGGACAAGAAGGCTGAGAAAAATGAATTAGCACAGTATGTACAAGCAATGTCATTAGACAGCAAGGAAGAAGAAAGCACGCAGGATCCTGAGGAGCGTTGGGAAGTAAGTGTTATCAAAATCTACGCTATATGGAGAGCTATAACACAACAAATTGCTTTTAATTGAAATATTTTCTGTCAAGATGTCACGAGATCAGAAAAAAAAGAGAAAGCACAGAATAAATACTGAGCTGCGAAAATTAGAAACAATGACAGAAGCAGAGGCTGACCAGATTAGAGAATTATGGACTCTGGACCTAAATACACGCTGGAGACTCTACAGGTAATACGTCATTTTAGGGTAATGCAAGTTTTCCCTATTTGCCACCCAGGATTACTCATTATAATCCAATGTCCTAGTCACCCAAAGTATGCTTACAATGCAAAAGGGGAAGGAGGAAACACTAATACTTATACAGTTCTAAGTATATGGCATGAGGAAGAATAGAATTAGAATATTCTTTTGATAGCACATGCACAAAGACAATGGGGCAACCTTATCAATGCAATTACACAAGTTTTCTGCCATAATAGCAAGTTTCATATAAAAGCCTTGTATCACTTCTCTTACAATGATAAATTTCACGGAGGCTTTGCTTGCTAGTACAGAATGCAAACATTTCCTACAGATTTTGACCTTTTCTACATACAGAAAAATGTAAGTGGCCTATTTATTGTACATCCTTGTGCAGGTCGGTATCTATTGCACCATCTTTTTGGTATGCTTAGCTGTAAGACATGCACTATAAATTTCATGCAGGCATAGGCTGTAAATCTATAGGGGCAAACTGCTCAGTGGTCTGCTATATTCTCGATTCTCAATCTGTCATATGTGCAACTCGGAGGCCGATTCATTACTTCCTTACGATAATTTTGGGGTACAAGACCCTAATAAGGCTCAATATTTTTGTGTAACTCAGAAGCAATGGTGGGACAGGGCATGATTATGCCATCCTATCAAATTCATGAAAAATTACACAACTTTAGTGGAGCCCAAATCTTTACGTGGCGTGCACCTCTTAATGAATAAAGTGGCTCTGTTCATTAATACTGGCATGTTCAACACTAGTCTTAATGAATTGGCTCCTTAGTCTCTAAGGGGGCATGTTTAGATGATGTGAAGCAATAGCAATATCATCACAGCCTTGGGAGTATACTGATGTACTTTTTTGAGTAGTAGATACAGTAGTATTATTAGATACAGTCTACTAGTAGTAGTAGACTGATAAGTCAAGGTCAATGGGAGTCCTTTTCAATCCATTACAAATGGAACCATCATGGATTCTGTTAGAAACAGAAGATTTCTCAACAGTGTGTACATAGGTTTGGGATAGAATTTTTCTGCACCTTACTTGCTATCAAGTCCAATAAGGTAAAAATGTTATTCAATCTTTAAAAAAGTGCTCAAATTGTTTATATGCTGTAATATTAACTGTCTGCATCTGAAATATCTATATAAACCAGTCTCACATGGCTATGTTCTTGATGTTTATTTCCTGCTTGTGTGATGTTCCACACTTTGAACACATGGTTATTTCTCCTTCACCTCTCCTTGTAGTACAGAAGATATATGTCACTTATCTCCATTGATCCCTGGCTCTTATGTCCCTCACTGTTCCTGTTGGGATTATGTTTCACATGCTGGGCAGCAGATTGCTTTATTCAGTAAATTGTTGACCATCAGTTATATGTCAGTAGCAGAGCAGTGTCTTAGTGTTTTCCGCATGAAGGCAGTGAGTAATGACAGTGGCAACACTACCTCCTATTACCTAGACCAGGGGTCTCAAACTCGGCTGGGTATATGGGCCGCATATATAAAAAAATAGAATTTTTAGTGATGCCGTTTTTTCTTTACACCTTTTGAACATTTTTGCTGTTTTTAGAAATTTTTCTAGAGCTTGGGTTATTATGGATGTGATGGTGACAAATGTGCACTCATATTGTAGCTATCTCCCCATATTGTAGATATGTCCCAATATTGTAGATATGTCCTATATCCAGGTCCCTGTATTGTAGTTATTCAGGTCCCCATATTGTAGATATGTCCCGGTCCCTATTGTCATGATCTGAAGTGGATCTGACAGTTTTAAAAGCACAGAGTGAACTTTTTTTTCCTTTTGGCAAGTTGCCAAAGTGACTTGACTGTCCCCGGTGGTGGTTGGTGGTATCGCACTTTAGGTTTAATGTGCACGTAATTATGAATCAGGTGTGGGGCTCTATAAATGAGTCTCAGGGTGTGCAATCACTGCTGGTGATATTCATTCATTGATTGATTCTGAGTTTGTGAGAGCCTGGTGGAAGGATGGAGCTGAAGAGGAGTCCTGCGCAGTCAGCCAGAAGAGACGAGTGGCAGCTAATGGTGTCTGCAGGAATTGCTGGCATGGCGTGGAGGAGTCGCAGTTTATGGTGTCGGCGGGAAGTGCGTGCATGGCTTGGAGTGGTGACTATGGAGAGAGTTGCACTCGGCATGCTCGACTTGGTTGCCGAGAGCTGGACTCAAGCATGCTTAGATTCTTGGCAGAGGCTGACTCATCCTTGGGACTCTGTGACTGGACTGCTGCAACTGGTGATGGACTCTGCTCCAAGGCGGCACTATGGTGAAGGATCCTGTTATGGTGATGGATCCGGGTGGAGGAGAATACGCACGCAGGTGGTGGGGCTCTGTTGCTAGGAGCGTACGCAACAGAGCAAAGCTAAGTGGTGTTTCCCCTGTATTGTCTTCTTTCGTTATGTGTTGTTAGTGCAGCGGTGGGATTAGTCTCCGCACCGACCTCCCTAGTGAGGGTTTAGGGTCAGGGCGAGCAAGGGTTTAAGGTTCGCGTGTGGCGACAGGTGCGGAGCCTTTATAGGGAATGTGAGGAGTGCAGGGACACTGGCTCAGGGGAGTGCAGGAGGTCTCCACGTCCCCATTCCCTATTGCAGGGCCCCCGTTGTTAATGTTACCCAGGTTCCCCCTTATTATTTAAATTCGCCACTGGAGGCGCTGTATCCAGGGTCACGTGTTATAGGTTCGCCTTGCGGTAACATCTGCATCCAGACACACGTTGACCGTGATACCTATACTGTATTGTAGTTATGTCCCCATACAGGCAGCTGTAAATAGATTCAATGTCTTTGAGAATTGAAGGAAATCATGGGCACATGGTAACCTCACCTAAAACAATCCCTAGCAGCAACTAAAGAAAGGTGCTTTACAGAGGTGGGCAACATAATGAGAACAATAATTCTGACTTACTGCTGTGGATGCCACTACTGAATGTGCAATATTTTTTTTCAAAAATCTAGATATTGGATACAACTCTATCAAATAGATATTCGGCAGAAAATTTTGACTCATGAGCAAAATTATCAGGAGTCGGCAGATCGCTTGTCAGAATTAAGGCAAAGACAGGACTTGCACATTCTCAAGGAAGCAACAGTAATTGGCATGACAACTACAGGTCAGTGATTTGGATGAGTTGGTGAATTCAGGGATGTTTGTTACTTGTTACTTGTTCCAGTAAACAGGTGTCATCCTCTGAACAGGTGCTGCAAAATATAGGCGCATCCTCCAAGAAGTAGGGCCGCGCATTGTAATAGTGGAAGAGGCAGCAGAAGTTCTAGAAGCTCACACCATAACCACGCTCAGTGCGGCCTGCCAACATCTCATTCTCATTGGGGACCATCAACAGGTAAGTCCAGGCAAATGGAACCCCATGAGGTTGATGGGTGTTATAAGAGTATGCTAGATGGGGGTTAGCAGTGGCACACTAGCTCAACATGCAAAAAACAAGCCCTCATGGTGGTATAGTTGTGCAAAGTGGTGGATGGTAACTAGTTGCTGGAAACCACTTTATGTGCCATTCAGAAACAAATATTAAATTAAAGGATTTATCAATGATTTTTGGCCAGGGGATATGATAAAATCATTTATACTCACCCGATAAAAGTTCTGTTATTTCAGTGCTGTCGCCTGTGCAATTTTATTATCCTATATTGATGATATTCCATCTATCTGCAAGTGACTGCTGCAGCCAATCTGCTGCTCTCGGTGATTAAGTGCTATCTATGCTAGCATCACATTAGAGACCAGTGAGTGGCTGCAGCGGTCACATACGTGTAGTTTAAATGTCATCAGTGAGGATGAGATAACTAAGTATGATACAACTACCAGAGCAGCAGGGGATTGACCAGGTGAATATAAGTTATTATGTCCACTGCTATCTGGCCATATTTTAAAACCAGGCATATACACCTGCTCTGCCCCTTATAAATCCGCTCAGGTGGTCTCTGCTGAGACAGGTAACGAAGAAGTCCCTTTTTTCTCCTTCGCCTCATTGGGGGACACAGGTACTGTGGGTGTATGCTACTGCCGCCTGGAGGCTGACACTAAGTGAAAAAAAGAGGTTAGCTCCTCCTCCGTATACACCCATGCCCCGATTGCGGGCGGAAATTAGTTTTTGCTCAGTGTCCGTTGGAGGCACACGTCTGTTTTTTCTTCAGACTCTTCTTTTTTTTTTTTTTCATGAAGATGAGACCGGGACAGCGGACCCTATTGAAAGGGTCCGATTTCCGCAAACCAACAACGGGCGAGCACGTGCGAGTGTCGCCTCCACGTATCCTCTCCCGCAACGTCGTACACGATGCCGGACTTAGCCCTGACCACCCCTAGGTATTGAAACCATGGGCTGTACAGAGGCACAAGCATAGTCCGTGCGGCCCCCACTGCTCCACCAATGCTAGACTGCGGTGCTGCAAGGCGGCGGACGTTCCCGCTCCTCGCCGCGTCTTGTTATCAGTCCTAGGGTTGATTGAATCATCACAACTTATATATTGCCTAGTAATAATGGCATTTCCAATATTATGCAAATCATACAAAAAGAAAAAGGAAACTATATGCCATAAAATCAGTAATGTTTTATTATAAATTATTAAAAATGCATTGCAATACAATGCGGTATATGCGGGAGCGAATACAAAAAACGACAGGCCTATAAGCTTTTTCTTTTTGTATAATTTGTCTAGGGTTGATTGAGCGCGGTTTCTGGTTAGGTTTGACTGCATTTAATGATGTTGCTATATGTATGACCATATACTATGTACATACCTTGTTTCTGTTCATTTTTTGTTAATTGAATTATTTTTTTTATATTTTTTATGTTTATTTATCTCCTATGTCTATGCATTTGATTTTGTAGTAACTGAAGAAGGTTAAAATTTGACCGAAACGTTTTTTTACGTACTACAATAAATTTTCTTCTGAATATCCTAAAGTTGAGTGCTAGGTTTATAACTTAGAATCATTAAACAAAGCCTTGCAGGATAGGGACCTACCTGCCTAAGTATCAGAGATCGCAAGTAAGATCGCTATGGCTGGGGATTACTTAATCAATGCATCTCTGGATGCGGCCAATTGCGCGGCACTTGCGGCCGCTAACGCAATTTCCATTAGGAGAGCTCTATGGTTAAGGACATGGCGGGCCGATTCCACCTCTAAGAAGTCCTTGACTGACTTCTCTGCCTTATCAGTGCAGCTGCCTATTTGGAGAGAAGTTAGATCAGCTCATCTCTGACTCCACAGGAGGGAAAAGCAGTTTTCTACCTCAACAAAAGGTCAAACCGCCGTTTCGCCACCAGTTTCAGGCACGGTTTCGGGCCTTTCGCAACCCCGGGTGGACTACAGCGGCCAATCCCGCCGCTTCAGGTCGCCTCAACCAGGATAGAGATCGGCAGGTCTCATATAGAGCCAACCTGTTGGGGAGAATGCGTACACACCAGCCCAGGTCGAGGGGATCCAGGTCCAAAAGATCTTCAGCCAAATGACTCAAGGCATTTGCCAGGCGACACCGGCAAGGTAGGCGGCCGCCTACTCTGGTTTCGCCACGTCTGGCTCAGTGTCGCACACGACACATGGGTAAAAGAACTGGTGTCCTCAGGATACAAGAGAGTTTGTCAGATGACCCCCAAGATGGTTTTTTTCTTTCCCGTCTTCCCAGAGTGGATACCCGGGCAAGGGCTTTGCTAGGAGCCATCGAATCGCTCCAGCGCAATGGAGTCATTATTCCCGTGTCAGAACACGAAAAGGCTCATGACTTTTATTCCAACCTATTCGCGGTTCCCAAAAAGGACAGGAACCCTACTGAAGATAAAAGGGGCGGTACTTCTCCCTCGCTTCAGTTGGGTTTCCTGTCCTGACAGGGACCCGTGTACTGAGGAACACGTACCTGCACCTCTCGTGCCGGCGTAGAAGAACAGGCAGGGTCCTGGGCGCCGTGCGTCGGGAGAGGGAAGCGCCGTCCGCGGGTCCCCCGGGGGGCTCAGCGTTCGAGCGGGCGCAGAAGCAGCACGGCTGGGGTCCTGGGGCTCTGCCGCATCCAGGAAGCACAGCGCAGCGTCAGGAGCGGCCGCTTCCGGGTCGCGCCCCTCTGACGTCACACGCAGGGCACGCTGGGAAAGGGGCGTGCCTGCGTGACGGGAGGCGGCGCTGGCAATCCAAGATGGCGGCGCCCATAGCAAACAACGCCGGCCGGCGAAAGGAGATCCCGGCGGCATGGCAGGGGGGGGAGGGGCTGTGGGGGTACCTGGAGGAGGCGGAGAGTGCAGTGGATCCCCCTTACAAAAGGGGGATGACCACAGAAGACGCACTCATGCCCAAGGCTTCATGATGGAAGTGGGGCAAGACGAGCAGCGTCAGCAGCAAGACCTCTCGCCAGATGCCAGGCCGAGCCGCCAGCATACCAGGAGCAGTCACTCGAGTGGTGGGAGCGGCAGTCATAAACGCAACCAGCATGACTCTGAGACGTCCAGGAGAAACGTTACGAGTGCATCTGAGGAGCCTCAGAGATCGGTACCCCTGATTGACAGCGGTGGTGAGTGATCTACGTGATTGTCACCCTTATGGTAACGGGGTTCCATTTTCTCTGTTTGATCACTAGGGGTCGAGGAAGGCCAGCAGCAAAACCAAAAATAGAGATTGCGCCCTATGTAAACACCCGCGGCAGATCAGTGGCAGAATGACCTCTGCGCTGACTGTATAAACAAAACTATACAAGAGGAGACCCCTGATTTGGTGACTAGCCTTAAACAGTTAATACAACAGGAGGTGAAAGGTTCCCTAAGGGCAGCCCTTAAAAAGAAAGATAAAAGAAACCGTATAAGGAGCTCCGATTCAGAAGCCTCGCCAAGGCAGAAGGGGCGGGATAGATCCTTGTCCCCCTCCCCCTCCACCTCCTCTTCCTCTACTCAGTCCTCAGAATCCTCCTCGGACAGCGATATAGGTGGCCGTCCATGTTTCCCAACGGAGGACGTGGAAAAGCTGGTCAAAGCTATTAGGGCTACAATGGGCCTTAAAGAGGAAAAGGCTCCCAAATCATTAGAGATGTAATGTTTGGAGGACTGGAGGAAAAGCGAAAATATACCTTCTCTGTAAATGATATAATAAAAGCACTAATTGACAGGGAATGGAAAAAACCGGAGAGGTCAGGGGGCTTACCTTCCACATCAAAGAGGAGGTACCCTTTTGAGCAGAAGGATTCAGAAACCTGGGAAAAAGTCCCTAAAATTGATGGGGCCGTAGCCAGATCCTCAAAAAAGGTATCCCTACCATTAGAGGACTCTGGCGTGTTGAAAAACCCGCTTGATAAAAAAGCAGACGGTTTCCTAAAGCACATCTGGGAAGCTTCAGCAGGTGGATTGAAGCCAGCGATAGCTGGTACCTGTACCGCTCGTGCCCTCATGGTCTGGCTACAACAAATAGAGGACCAGATCAAGGATAGAGTTCCTAGGGACGAAATTCTGTCTAATTTGACACTGGTGCATGGAGCAGCGGCTTTCCTAGCCGATTCCTCTGCAGACTCCACAAGATTGACAGCTAGAGCAGCAAGCCTGTCAAATGCGGCAAGACGAGCCCTGTGGCTTAAAGGGTGTCCCAGAGATTTACCATCAAAGCATAGGTTATGTTCCATTCCATGCGATGGCCAATTCCTCTTCGGGAAAAAACTAGAAGAGATTTTGGAACATGCGGGGGATAGGAAGAAAAGCTTTCCCCGATTTCCGGGAGAACCTAAAAAGCAGCCTTTTCGGAGGAGGAGATTTAACAGGGGTCGTCCCCCGGGAGATAGAAAAAGCTGGGACTTTAAAGAAAGAAGAGGATCGGGCTATATGTTTAAAGGGCCCTCCACTTCCTCCAAAAAATCTCCCCAATGACATTGGGCCGGAGGTAGGGGGAAGGCTTTCTCTCTTCCTTTCCACCTGGGCAAATATCTCCCCCAGTACATGGGTCCTAAACATAATCAAGGATGGCTTAAAAATAAAATTCATCCGTCCGCCCAGGCATACCTTCATAATGACACCCAGAAGGAAAGCCCAAGAGCAACAGCTGGCCCTGGAGACTGAAGTCTTGGGACTAGTGAAAAAACAAGTCCTACAGGAAGTCCCAGTGCAAGAAGAAGGAAGGGGGTTCTATTCCCCCCTCTTCTTAATACAAAAACCAGACTGCTCTTGGAGAACCATTGTCAACCTGAGGAGACTCAATCAGTGGGGAGACAATTGCTCCTTCAAAATGGAGTCAATCAACACGGCCACAAAGATCTGTTCCAGCATTGCCTCATGGCAGTGATGGACTTAAAAGATGCCTACTATCACATCCCAATTCATCGGGAGTATCAAAAATATTTGAGAGTAGCGCTCTATGTTCAGGGGCAGGTGAAACACTACCAATACGCAGCCCTTCCGTTTGGCCTGTCTACAGCCCCCAGAGTATTCACCAAAGTGATGCCGAAGTAATGTCTTTTCTTCGTTCCAGGGACATAGTGATCGTCCCATACCTAGACGACTTTCTGGTAATAGGGAGGTCGGAGTCCCACTGCGCACATCAAGTGAAGGAAGTGATAGCAATTCTATTAGGACTAGGATGGATAGTAAACATCCCCAAGTCAAGGAAAACCCCAGTAAAAGAGTAATCCTTCCTAGGGTTGATATTGGACTCCGAGCAACAACGCTGCCTCCTACCAGAGAGCAAAGTGACCAAGATAAGAGGCCTAGCTCGCACAGCAATACAAAGGCTAAATATGACACTGAGGAACATAGTGTCCCTTTTAGGCTCACTGACATCATGCATACCCGCAGTAGCATGGGCGCAGTACCACTTAAGGCAACTACAGTGGGAAGTTCTGTCAGCACAGAAACAATTAAAAGGGCATTTAGAAGGCAAACTATGTCTCTCAGTGGCTGTAAGAGATTCCCTGCTCTGGTGGACTGTAGAAAAGAATCTAACAGCCGGTGTCCCGTGCCAAAAACCAGTCGAGGACATCATTACAACAGATGCGAGTGCCACAGGATGGGGAGCACACCTGAGATCCCACTCAATACAGGGGACCTGGTCCTCGCTAGAAAGGGATCACGGTTCAAATGTAAAAGAACTATGGGCAGTGGAAAAAGCCGTGAAACATAAAGTGTCTTATTCTACAAAAGTCTCTCATGTGTGCCGTCATGGGAGACGGGAAAACACCAAGGTTACTTACCGGTAGCCGGTTTTTCCGGAGCCCATGACGGCACCTGTATATTCCCCCCCCTTTTTCACTCCTTTTGGTGTGCACTCTAGTTTGGGTGTTTTTTTAGTTAGATATAATGTGGTGATAGTTTTACCATGTGTACTAACCCGGGGGGCCTCTCATGCTCTGTAAACCAACTGAAGCGAGGGAGAGGTACCGCCCCTTTTATCTTCAGTAGGGTTCCTGTCCTGACTGAGCGGATCCCCTCTCTCATGTGTGCCGTCAAGGGGTCTGGAAAAACCGGCTACCGGTAAGTAACCTTGGTGTTTTCAGATAAACCCTCTGGCCAAGTTCTCCTGGATGTAGTCCGACATAGCCTGAGTCTCTGCCTGGGAAAGAGGGTAAACTCTCCCACGGGGAGGAGATGTTCCAGGAAGAAGGTCTATTGGACAGTCATACGACCTGTGGGGAGGAAGTTTTTCAGGCTCCTTTTTCCCGAAGACATCCGAGAAGGACCAGTAAGCGGATGGTAATCCAGGCAGGGTAGCAGGTTGGATCGGGGTGAAGCTGGTTCAATCCGGGTTAAACAACGGTCCGAGCAGGAATCTCCCCAACGTAGAATTTCGCCTGTTCTTCAATTAAGGACTGGTTCATGTTTCTGAAACCGAGACAAACCAGGGTACACATAAAAACGGATTCTTTCAGAATGCCTAAGACCTACCCGGATTTCCACTGGCTCAGTCAAACTGGACGGGTTCGATCAGAAGCTGGCCATCGAGAGCGGTTACCCGCAACGGGTTGGGAAGAGCCTGAACTGGTAAGTGGTAGCGATCCACAAGCGTCTGCTGGATAAAGCTTCCGGCGGCTCCGGAGTCCAACAGACAGATTCCAGAAAATGTTATTGCTCCGCAGGTCATGGAGACTGAGATCTGCAACGAAGGAGAGGAACATTCTCTACCTAGGGTGGCCTCTCCTACCGAGCCTAGGCACAGGAGTTTTCCGACTTCTTTGGACAGGAGCGGATCAGGTGTTCGGAACTACCACAGCTTCCGTTTTTGCGACGCGCCTCCTGGCGGCGGCTGGCCAGACTTGCTCGATCTACCTCCATAGCTTCGGGAGAAAAGGATGAGGTAGACGTCTTGGAAGAATTAGAGTCCAGGTGGTAGGACCTCCTGTCACGCTTAATCTCCATGGAGCGCTCCTGAAAACGCAGGTCAATCCGGGTCGCCAAGGAAATCAGGTCATCCAAGATGGTAGGCCTGTCCCGTCCCGCCAGCTCATCCTTAATTTTTCCAGATAGGCCCTCCCAGAAGGTAGCCAGCAAGGCCTCATTGTTCCAGGATAACTCAGACGAGAGGGTGCGGAACTGAACAGCATACTGAGCCACGGTGAGGGTTCCTTGGCATAAGCGAAGCAGGGCAGAAGCGGTCGACGTGACCCGGCCAGGTTCATCAAAGGTCCTGCGAAAAGTTTCTAGGAAAGATTGAAGATCATTAACCAGCGGGTCTCCTCTCTCCCATAACGGATTCAGGCAGGCGAGAGCCTCTCCTGCTAGATGTGACATAATGAAGCCCACTTTGGCACAGTCAGAAGCAAACATATGCCCCAAGATTTCGATGTGTAGGGTACACTGTTTGAGAAAACCCCGACACTGAGTGGGATCACCATGGAAGCGGGTAGGAGCCGCCAGGCGGGGGCCCTTGCTTGTCATGACGGCAGGTACCTGGGTGTTGCTACGTGAATCAGGAGCAGCCGTGTTCTGCAGAGAATCCATGCGGGTGGACAGGTTACGTTGATACGTCGTGATCTTTTCCTGTTGATCTCTTAAACGGGTCACCTCTTGGCACAACTCCAACGTCGGAGGCCTCTAGTGTCCAGTGGATTCCATGGCTGGAGCAATCTGTAACAAATGGAAGCGGAGGCAGAGATGGTGAAGTTCACATTCGTTTTTATTTTTTAAGTGGAACTTCGGGACCACGGTCTGGGGGGCTCCGAAGGGGGCGTGATTAGTGAGCCCCGGGCACCCGTAGTAAAGCCCCTCAGGCAGGGCCAGAATGGAATACCCGGAGGACACAGGTGCTACCTCCAGTTAGACCCCGAACACGTGGCAGCTGTCCCAGCGGGACCAAAAGGGATAACAAAAGTTACAGCAGAGTCCGTTATGCGTTGGGTCCTGGATCCGGTTAGTTGGCAAGGAGTTGGTTCCAGTGACCTTCACACAGTCCTTGGACTCGGATGGCTGTAGGCGGAACGGGATGGCTTAGGCCCAGATGGTTGCTGATATAACCAGGTAACACAGGATACTGATATGCTGTGGAAACAGAGAGCATTAGACAATGCACAGAGACTGCAGATGCAGCGCAGACAGGTTAGCATGAGAACCGGATGTAGCAATGATAGATACTCGTTTTTCTGGCGCTCTCCCTATGGAGGAGAGGCCAGAAATAGCAGCCAGTGCGCTGCCATTGGTTGATTGCATTTTTTGAATAATGCACGCCGCCCCTTTAAGAAAGCAAGAGAGCGGGCGGGCGTGCCCTAATAGTCTTAGCTACAGATCTCCTCACAGGACGCCAGGAGGAGGAGGCAGGAGGGAGGACAGAACGCTGAGCAGCAGCATGAGAGGCTCGAGGTGAGTGCCCAAAACGGAGAGCAGCGGCAGGCCTGGACGCAGCGCCAGGACGGGGGCCAGGTGTAACAGTGGCAGACCTGGGCGCAGCACCAGGACGGGGACCGGGTGTAACAATAGGGCGCCCCTGGATGCCTGGGACCTTAACCTGGTCCTAAGCATTTTGCAGGAAGCCCCATTCGAACCACTACAGGATGTCTCTTTGTTGTACCTGTCCTGGAAGGTGATATTCCTGGTGGCCATAACCTCTATCAGGCGGGTCTCGGAGCTGGCGGTCCTATCCTGCCGAGCCCCATTTCTCACTTTCCATAAGGATAAGGTGGTTCTCAAACCAGCTCCTCCCTTTCTGCCGAAGGTCGTCTACTCGTTTCACATTAATGAGGATATTGACTTGCCCTTTTTTTGTCCAGCACCGGTACACCGTGTGGAAAAGGCCCTGTATACGTTAGACCTGGTGAGAGCACTCAGGAGGTACGTGTCGCGGATGGCACCCTTTCGTCAGACAGACACACTGTTCATGCTCCCCGAGGGGCGCAGGAAGGGACTCGCTGCCTCAAAATCGACCATAGCCAGATGGATTCGTTTGACTATTCAGGAGGCCTACCGCATCAGAGGCGCGCCGATTCCAGCACGGATCAGAGCACACTCTACTCGGGCAGTGGGCGCCTCTTGGGCGCTTCGGCACCAGGCTTCGGCGGAACAGGTTTGCAAAGCAGCGACCTGGTCCAGCCTGCACACATTTGCCAAACATTACAATATCCATACTCAGGCTTCAGCGGATGCGAGCCTGGGTAGAAGGATTCTCCAAGCAGCAGTAATGCACCTTTAGACAGGAGGTGCATGTAGCTTGGATCGGTGAGTCAACTTCCCACCCAGGGACTGCTTTAGGACGTCCCACAGTACCTGTGTCCCCCAATGAGTTGAAGGAGAAACATGGATTTTTGTGATAAACTCACCGTAAAATCCTTTTCTCCAAGACACTCATTGGGGGGGACACAGCACCCACCCTATTAGCCAGTAGGCTCTTGTTTTGTTTAATTAATATGCATTTTCATTGATATTAGGGTGGTTTTTTTTCTGGTCATGTTACCTGCATTAAGGCTGATTTTGTTGTTCTCCTTCTGTTTTTGCACAAAACTGATTTCCGCTCGCAATCGGGGCGAGGGTGTATACGGCGGAGGAGGAGCTAACCTCTTTTTTTCCACTTAGTGTCAGCCTCCAGGCGGCAGTAGTATACACCCACAGTACCTGTGTCCCCCAATGAGCGTCTCAGAGAAAAGGATTTTACGGTGAGTTTATCACAAAAATCCCTGTTTCATTCACCTGACTGCTGAAACCTATGATTGACTACAGTACATCAACCGTACGGATTTAGAGAATATAGTGAACATGTCATTTTTACCAAACCGTAAAAAACACACACACACACCAATAATGGAATTGCTGTTTTTTTCCCTTCAGAAGGAATTTTGTATGCTTTTTTTTTATAAATTAAATGGCACCATTAAATAAATACAACCCTTTCCACAAGTAAAAAGTCATCAGATGGCTATTTTGACAGAATTATGCCAGGTTCAGTAGGGTACAAGCAGGTTGAAAAGCATAGAGCTTGTTCGCGCTGCAAGCTCCTAAAGTTACGCAGCCACTTTGAGACTGTAGGGTGGCCGGTAACCTAGAAAATGAACTGTACATTTTAATATTCAAACTTTCTCAGTTCTTGATAACAGAGTGATCATTTGCAAAGTTACACAGAGAATATTTTTAATAACTGATAAATTGCAAAATTGCTTGTTTTTACAATCACTTTGAAATGTTACCCATTTATGACATTAAGACCATCCCTTTAACCCCTTCGTGACCGGGCCAATTTTTTAAATTCTGACCAGTGTCACTTTATGTGGTCATAACTCTGAAATCCTTCAACAATTCCCAGTGATTTTGAGACTGTTTTTTCGTGGCACATTATAATTTATGATAGTGGTAAATTTAGATTGATATATTTTGTGTTTATTTATAAAAAATATCAGTCATAGTCAAACATAGTGTTTACAAGTGTGACCAGGTTTTTACTATTGAGGCCGCCTATGCGGCCTCAATAGTAAAAGAATGTTAAAATGCTAAAAAAAATAAAAAAATCGGGGTATATTTACCTTCCGGCGTCCCGCGCTGCATTCCCGGGCCACAGCGTTCCCAGCGATGCCTTGCGAGACCTGTGATGACGTAGTCTCGCGTTGCTATAGCGATCTCGCGAGACCACGTCATTACAGGGTCTTGCCGCAAGGCATTACTGGGAACGCTTAGGCCGGGAATGCAGCGCGGGACACCGGAAGGTAAATATACCCCGATTTTTTATTATTTATTCTTTTTTTTACAGGGGTATGGTACCCAGGGTCTGGAGGACAGTCTCCTCTCCTCCACACCGTGGGTACCAACCGCACATGAGACGCTTAACTTCCCGCATGGTGGGCATAGCCACATGCGGGAAGTAAGCGATTCTCATGCATTCCTATGGGTGCGGAATCGCGGCAATTCTTTGCGATTCCGCACAAGAGAATGAGCATGCTGCGATTTTTTCCGCGATGCGGTTCCGCCGCGGAAAAAAGCGCAGCATTAGCACAGCATGTGCGGAATGCCATAGGAATGCATGGGGGGCGTTCTGTGCACGATTTTTAAACGTTTTCGCGCCGAAAATCGCGGCAAAAACGCTTAAAAATCGCTACGTGGGCACACAGCCTTAAAATCAATTTTTTTATGCTATCACTATGGGAGCTTATAGCCTACACATTTTTTTTATTATTGGCAGCTGTTTCTATTTCTAGCTACAGAGAGAATTATATGTTGTATATTACTATGACCCCCATTCATTAAGACTGGCGTTCGTACAGGTGCGCATGACACTTATTGAATTCAGTTGTTCTGTAGTGATACTCTCCTGCTGATAAAACACTGATTGTATTGAAACAGCAAAGCACAGTCCAGTAAGTGACATCATTGTAATCAGGCTCTCAGGCCCTACACCTTGGTGCGATCAGATTACATAGTAAAAACCACTTGACAGATTCCCTTTAAGATTTATGATTTAGGATTGAAAATTACATTACTAAAATATAGAATACCTAACCTGACCCTAAGCCTTACACATGTGCAGAACATGCAAGAATGCTCATAGTATACAAGGTACACATGTTTAAACATCTTATTCTCACATTTGTTATAGCTAAGGCCAAGCGCCAATGTATACGATCTGGCCAAGAACTTTAACCTGGAAGTGTCCCTGTTTGAGCGTCTTATTCAATCTGATTTACCATTTGTTCGTCTGAACTACCAGGTAAGGATAGCACATAGAGGATGAAGCCTTATTGTTGGCATAGATTAATAACCATTATTGACTATCATTTTTGCAAATGTAACTGTTAGGCCAGTGTCTGTAAGGAGGCCATTACTGCATTTATTCAATAACACTATATGTCATCCCTCTTAGCATCGCATGCGACCTGAAATAGCAAGACTATTGACTCCTCATATCTACACTCAGCTGGAAAATCACCCATCTGTACTCAGCTACGAAAATATCAAGGTGAGGGAGACATGACCGTGTGAATTGTATTATGAATAATATCGCTGATTTCTAGATTTTAACTAATAGCTGGCGTATAGGGGATTGCATCTTACTTCAAAAAAACCTCATTCACTATATAATAAGTTCTGAAAGTTTCTAGTATACTTTGTTTGTAGTTCCGCACCATTTTCAGGATCTGTACTTGCTGCTAGTGAGAAGAAACATTCTTGCTTTTACCCACTGGGTGAAACTATATCCTGATCATGCCTGTTTAGCTTTAGGGTTCATTCGGACTTCAGGTTATTCATATCCTTGGTTTTCATGGATAGAACTTGTACCTATTATAGTCTAAGAGGCTGTTCAATATAGAACGCGGCGACACCGCGTTCTACATTGGGGGAACCCACTGACCACCACTGCCGCTAGCACACAGCAGCTACTGCATGGTTGCAACACGTATTTAGCACAGCTTCCAAACTGAGTTGAAGCTATACAATTCAACCACATTTGGAAATTCCCTCTTAACAAAGTAGAGGCATCTAATCTGTTTGATATACACGCCTGCCTACCTTTTGACCTGATCATTAGAAGGCAATTGAATAGTTTCTACCAGTTTTTTCATCTTTAACCCTATCCTCGCCTCTACTTCAAGTAGTCAGACTGAAGAAGGTCCGTGTTGGAACAAAACGTTTCTTTCTTTACGGACTGCAGAATAAAATATTTACAGACTAAGATACAAGTTGAGTGCCAAGTTTTTTTCTCTCTATTTATCTGGTTTGGGTAACCTACTTGAGCATCTGCACAGTAGTGCCACGATATATATTGATGTCCCAACCACCAATGACCTGGTTATTGAGGCCACTGATTGACTGTAGGGTCGGGACACTATAACTTCCGGATCAGCTGGGCTCCCGGAACGGCGGTGATATAGTGGGGGTGGATTCTCGTGGTAAGCAAGAGGCACTTGTTTTTCTAAACTGAAAACTAGAAGTAAAACCATTAATTCAGAAAAATTTCCACTTTTTTCTATGGATTATGCCTGGTATTACAGCTCGGTTTAATTTCAAAGGCCTTTGACTCTTGTCCATAGACTGTGTATACTTTTGCAGCTAATTCCTAAAATATAATACCAGAAACAGCCTGTAGGCAAAGTCTGGAGTTCTTTATAACAAAAAAAATCTTGTTTTTTTTTTTTCTCATCACAGACAACCACTCTTACGTATGTTAGAAATGATATATTTACAATATTGGAATTTTTTATTTCTCATACTTCAGGGCGTTTCAACGAATCTCTTCTTTGTTCAACATGAATTCCTGGAACAAGAGATCCAAGATGGGAGAAGTCACCAAAACAAACACGAGGCTGAGTTCATAGTGGAACTGTGCAAATACTTTTTACATCAAGAATATAAACCATCTCAGATTACCATCCTCACCACGTACACCGGGCAGCTTTTCTGTCTTCGCAAACTCATGCCGGCCAAGACGTTCTCTGGAGTGAAAGTGCATGTTGTTGACAAGTACCAGGGAGAGGAAAATGATATAATACTTCTCTCATTGGTCCGTAGCAACAAGCAAAAAAAGGTTGGATTCCTTCAGATCTCCAACAGGATCTGTGTCGCGTTGTCAAGAGCCAAAAAAGGGTTGTTTTGCATTGGAAATATGAACATGCTGGGCACTGTGTCTCTTTGGAGTCGCATCCTTTGTACGTTACGTCAAGGGGCACAAGTTGGTGATCAGCTGATGCTTTGCTGTCAGAATCACCCTAATAACCGTACGCTTGTGAGTAAAGCCAGTGATTTTAAGAAGGTACCAGAAGGAGGATGCACCCAGAAATGTGATTTTAGACTGAACTGTGGACATGTGTGTACACGGGTGTGCCACCCGTATGATCCTGAGCACAAAGAATACCAGTGCAACAAAGACTGCCAGAAGGTGTTGTGTGGAGATGGACACCGTTGCAAAAGAAAATGTGTTGAGACCTGTGGAAAATGCATGGAGAAAGTTGAGAAGCTCATGCCACTATGTGGTCACCAACAAATAGTACCATGTAGCGTTTCTGTAAATGATTTCTGTTGCACTGTACCATGTAGCCAGGTCCTCCAGTGTGGTCATCAATGCAAAAAGCTTTGTGGAGAAGAATGTGAAGAACGCTGTCAAGAGACAATTAGAGTCCAGCTAAAGTGTGGGCATAGTCAGGAAGTTCCGTGCTGGCAAAAACGAGACATAGAGTTTGGCATGCCAATAAAATGCAGACAGCCTTGCCGAAGTACGTTAAGTTGTCATCACACATGCCGTGGTACATGCGATAGCTGCTTTCAAGGCAGATTTCATGATGGCTGTCGGCATCCGTGCAAAGCTATTTTAATCTGTTCCCATGAATGCAAAGAGCCTTGCACAAATGAATGCCCTCCATGCAAAATGGCATGCAAAAACCGCTGTGTCCATAGCCAATGTAAAAAGAAATGTGGGGAAACCTGCGCTCCGTGTATGGAGCCCTGTTACTGGAGATGTGAACACTATGCCTGCAGCAAGCTTTGCTCTGAGCCATGCGACCGCCCACCATGCAATATTCCATGTCCAAAACAGCTGAAATGTGGACACCCTTGCATTGGTTTATGTGGTGAGCCTTGTCCTAAAAAGTGTAGAGAATGTCATAAAGATGAAGTCAATGAGATCTTTTTCGGGTTTGAAGATGATGTTGATGCCCGCTTTGTACAGTTGGAGGACTGTGGGCACGTTTTCGAAACTGAGGGTATGGATACGTACATGAATGGAGACCATAATTCTGAAGAGCAAACTGCAATCAAACTGAAAGTGTGCCCAAAATGTCAGACTCCCATAAGGAGAAATCTAAGATATGGTACAGTCATCAACAAAACTCTGGATGAGATTGAGAAAGTGAAGAAAATGATAAAAGGAGCAGTGGATCTCCAAAATGAAACAAAAAACCGACTCTTAAAGACTCTACAGGAGATGGTGGAAATCAGAAGAAATTTTCCAGATGAATATTCAGTGTTAAAGGATGAGATAGAGAATGTAGAAACACCACTCCAAACATTGCTCAGTTTAGAAAACAAGATATTATTCTATAAAAAAATAGCAAAGTTATTCCCTAATATCAGCAAAGTAGATGATGAGGAGAAGAGGGCCCTGAAAAATCGCTTGCTAGAAATTAAAAAATGGTTGGAAAAAACACGTACATCCTTCACAGAGCAAGAGCTTTCTGATCTACAGTGTGAGGTGCTACGTTTCACCTATCTCCTTGATTTGCTCATAAGATGTAAAACTGCCAAGGCTAAAATCACCCCAACAATCAAGATAGAAATTGAAGCTTTGCGAAATGTCTTAGAAAGAAGTAAAAAGTTTACAGAGGAAGATGAAAACGTTGTGAAAGCAAAACTAAAAGCGCTGAAAGAAAGCCTTCCACGTTCGGGACTTGACATTTCAGAGAGTGAACGAAAAATGATCGTGCAGGCCATGGGACTCCAGAGAGGTCACTGGTTTAAGTGTCCCAATAACCATGTATATTGTATTACGGAATGTGGGGGGGCAATGCAGAGCTCTACATGTCCTGAGTGTCATGAAGTCATTGGAGGAACGAATCATAGTCTTGTGTCAACCAACAGCTTGGCACCAGAAATGGATGGTGCTCAATATGCAGCTTGGTCAGACACTGCTAATAACTTGCAAAATTTTGAAGACTTAATTTGATAATTAACTTGGTACCTATTGTAATACATCACAATCACTTTTCAGACAGTTAGAAATGGAGTCTCATCCTCTCTCCTTGCACTCTGTGTATATATGTTGGCACAAAGCGAACCCTATTGTAAAACGTGGCCAACACAGTGGCTCAGTGATTAAAACTTTTGCCCTAGGGTCCTGGATTCAAATCCCACTAAGGATATCTACAAGAAGTTTGTATCTTCTCCCCATGTATGCGTGGGTTTCCTCCAGGTACTCCTGTTTCTTCCCAAAGACATTCTGATAGGAAATTTAGATTGTTAGCCCCAACAGGGACTTCAGTCTTTATAGCACTATGAAAATTAATGGCGATTATATAAGCAAGTGAAATAAGTGTATTATTACTGATAGCTGTCTCCATCATAGACCTGTTATATCACAGGGTCTGAGAGCATAGCACCTACCCACATTCAGCTGCTCAGTGATAATTGGTGCTCAAGTAAAATAACTGATTAATTTACAGTTAATGGCCATGATTTTTCTAATCTTAGACAAGGCATGTCCACCTTAATAAATATGCCAAAATATTAATGTAAAGATATTTTAAATATGCCTAGATCATGTTTTCCTGATTTTTATTTTATGAAATTAATATGTAAAAATAAAAAATTTTTTTCATGACATTTGAATTTCAGTATTTTCTCTCATCATGTCTGTAATATAGATGGCATTGTTACTTAAGGGCTCATTCAGACTTCAGTTTTTCACGGATAGATTCCATACCTAGTACAGTTAATAAAGTCTATGGGGCTATTCACATTTTTGCCAACTGATTTGTTCTTCTCCAATATATGGAGATACAGGTACTTCTCACAAAATTAGAATGTCATCAAAAAGTTAATTTATTTCAGTTCTTCAATACAAAAAGTGAAACTCATATAGAGTCATTACAAACAGAGTGATCTATTTCAAGTGTTTATTTCTGTTAATGTTGATGATTATGGCTTACAGCCAATGAAAACCCAAAAGTCATTATCTCAGAAAATTAGAATAATTAACAAAAAACACCTGAAAAGGCTTCCTAAGCATTTAAAAAGGTCCCTTAAGCCCCCGTCACACACAAGTTTTGTGACGCAACAGCGATCTCACCAGCGAGATTGCTGTGTGTGACACCTATCAGCGACCAGCCCCCCTGCCGGGTATCGCTGATCGTCCTGGAATGGCCAGGACATTTTTCTGATCGCTGGTCTCCCGCTGGCCAGCACGCATCGCTGCGTGTGGCAGGCGGGAGACCAGCGATCAGCGAGCTGGACGCTGGTATCCAAGGTAAACAGAGGGTTTCTAAGCGCCGCGCGGCGCTTAGAAACCCTCTGTGTACCTTAGTTACCAGCGCGCTGATGCAGGGAGCTGGTAACCGAGGTAAACAGCGGGTTTCTAAGTGCTGCGCGGCGCTTAGAAACATGATGTGTACCTTGGTTACCGGCTCCCTGCATCAGCGCACTGGTAACTAAGGTACACGGCGATGCGAGCGCTCGTCGTCGCTGGTGCTGATCGCTGGTGAAGCTGCCTGTGTGACTGCTCACCAGCGATCATGTAGCGATACACCAGCGATCCTGACAAGATCATATCGTTGTCGGGATCGCTGGTGAGTCGCTATGTGTGACGGGGCCCTTAGTCTGTTTCAGTAGGCTTCGCAATCATGGGGAAGACTGCTGATTTGACAGAAGCACAGAAGGCAGTCATTGACACACTAAAAGGAAAAATTTAATTTTGCATTTCAATTGGAAATCAAGGTCCCAGAGTCTGGAGGAAGAGTGGAGAGGCACACAAACCAAGCTGCTTGAGGTCTAGTGTGATGTTTCCACAATCAGTGATGGTTTGAGGAGCTATGTCATCTGCTTGTGTAGGTCCACTGTGTTTTATCAAGACCAAAGTCAGCGCAGCCGTCTACCAGGAAATTTGAGAGCACTTCATGCTTCCCCCTGCCAACAGGCTTTTTGGAGATGGAAATTTAATTCTCCAGCAGGACTTGTCACCTGTCCACACTGCCAATGGTACCAATACCTGGTTTAAAAACAACAGTATCACTGTGCTTGATTGGCCAAAATACTGAAAACCAAATAGAGAATTTATGGGGCATTGTCAAGAGCAAGATGAGAGACACCAGACCCAACAATGCAAACAAGATGAAGGCTACTATCAAAGCAACCTGGGCTTCAATAACACCTCAGCAGTGCCACAGGCTGGTCGCCTCCATGCCTTGCTTTATTGATGCAGTAATTGATGCAAAAGGAGCCCCGACCAAGTACTGAGTGCATTTACTGAACATACATTTCAGGAGGCCAATATTTCGGATTGTAAACTAATTTTTCAAGCTGATGTTATAAAGTATTCTAATTTACTGAGATAATGCCGTTTAGGTTTTCATTGGCTGTAAGCCATAATCATCAATATTAACAGAAGTAAACACATGAAATAGATCACTGTTTGTAATGACTCTATATAATGAGTTTCACTTTTTGTATTGAAGAACTGAAATTAACTTTTTGATGATATTTTAATTTAGTGAGAAGCACCTGTATTCCTCAAATGTGGCATGCAAGACAAGAAAAAGACATTTTGTTATACTCACCTACAGAGCAGTCCAGTCCGATGGTTGTTGCTGTTCTTGATCCAGTGCCTTGTCTCTTCTTGCGATGCCGTCCTCCTTCTCTGCTTCGTGTGATGTGTCTTACTTCATCCACACAGTGTCTAACATCACGCCTCTGAGCAGGCATTCTTTTCTCTGCTCTCTCAAGGGGAAAGCAAAGTACTGCAGTGCGCATGAGCAGTAAAAGGCCAAAGAGGGCCAGCACCTGCACACTGCAGTACTTTACTCTTCCTTAGACAGTGCAGAGACAAGTACGCCTGCGCCAGAGTACGATTTTGGACACTGTGTGGGTGAAGTAGGACTTGTCATCCACACAAAGCAGCGCAGGACAGCATCTCAAGAAGAGACAAGGCACTGGATCAAGAACAGCGCCCATCGGACGGGACCGTACTGGAATGTGTCTTTCACTTGGGTGCATGTTGTGAAAGGGTAATGTACAAAATTGTTGATTTGGCCTCTCCTAACATTTTTTTTTTAATCAAATATTTTTTTATTACAGATAACCATATTGTAATACAGTCTGACATAAACTCCAAACAGATACAAAATGTAATGTAAAAAGCAGATTAATACATTTTCCTTTTTTAAAATAACTAGCCCCTTAATAGAGTTGAGCGACTTTGGTCGGATCGGGTTTCATGAAACAAAATTTGTTTCAGATGAAACTGGTCCGACTAGGGCAAAAAAAAGTCGGGAGTTTCGTCCGAAACCCGACCCCAATGCAAGTCAATGGGGAATAAAAGTCGGCATTGAGTGGATGGATGAACAAATTTTGTTTCATGAAACCCGATCCGACCAAAGTCGCTGAACTCTACCCCTTAACTCAATAACCCACCCCCTCCCTTCCCACCAATCCCATCCCAATATCCTTTATACGTCAGCTAATACATCACCTCTTAGTAAACTGAAACATAGCTTTTCAGATTCACAACTTTATAAATATGAATTTCTCTCCCAAACAATCAAACTGGATCCAGCCTAGCCTGCAATAACTCCGCAGAAGCCACACCTGGATAGTCCATCCATCTGCCCCAAACATTTTCAAACTTTGTATGTTGCCCTCTTGTAATATATAAATTCCTTTCCATGAGAACAATAAAATTAACTTTATTGACAAATTCTTTTTTGACTGGTGGTCTTTCATCCAACCAATGCATCGCGATAATCTTCCTGGCAGCATACAACAATCTTGCAATAGCCAATTTCTCACATTCATCTGCAGCAATATCATCCACACATCCCAAGAGGCAAGTCAGCGGGCTACGCACAATATTTACCCCCATCACGTCTTGAATCAAGTTAAACACCTTCACCCAAAAGGGCTGCAGGCGAGAACACGACCACATCAAGTGGATAAGGTCTTCTCAGAACACCTTGGACATTTTAAATCTCTTCTCAGTCCCACCTTCATCATCCATAATGGTGTCCTGTATACTCTATGCACCAACAATAACTGCGACACCCGCTTAACCTCACTCAAAAAGACCTTAGGAATATATTGTAATATGGACTCCCATTGAGATTCCGAAAAGGAACCCAAGTCTGCCCTCCATTTTTCCTTCAACATTAACGGGTGTCTCAGTAAAAAGGTGTCCAACAGGCCCTTATACATTAAAGTAATAAATCCTCTCGTACTTCTTTCAGGACCTATAAGATTCAACAAATAATCTGACTGCAGGACCACCCACGACACTTCATTCTGCTTATTTAGGGCATGTCTCAGATACTGGAAAAACATGTTTTGGCTTAAAGGAAACTCTTTCCTAAGCATTTCAAACGTCTTAAGAACACCACCATCAAACAGCTGAGACACGAACCAAATGCCGATACGCCTCCACTGACCAAACTCCCGCAATCTCATGAGCTCCGCCATCCTAGGGTCAAACCAAATCGACACATAGCGTGTATATTCTGTAACACCCCTCCACTGTTTAAGCTTCTGCCACACTTTCCCCATCATAACTATGGTTGGAAATCTCCTTGGATTTAATCTGAATCTACTTGCTTCCAAGCTAGCTAACAATGGGCCCTTCCCCACTATACAGTGATCATCCCCGCTGATGTACTTTGGCTATATTCTCCCCAGCCCACCATATGCTGACATTGGGATGCTATATAATAAATCCAAAGGTTAGGGACCGCCAACCCCTTCTCATCCTTTGATCTCTGCAATTTTTCTAATTTGATGCATACCCGACCACCTTTCCAAATCAAATCTCTAAATAAGGTATTGATCCTATAAAATTTACTCTGTGCCAACCACACTGGAGCATTGTGCAATATGTAGAGGAGTTGAGGCATGAGTATCATTTTAATCAAATTGACTCAACTGGTGACCGACAGCAGCAGCCTCTTCCAGGCTCCAATCTTCTGTTGAAACCTTCCCAGCAGAGAAGTTAAGTTGAGCCGCTCATAGTCTTCTATCTTAGCCGAGATCACAATACCCAGATATTTAAACTCATGAACCACCCGTAAGGGGATCCCAGGGTCTAGTGTCAGGGGAGCCGCCACATCCAAAGGCAACACAGACTTGTCCCAATTGATAGATAAACCCGAAAACCCCCAAATTTAATAATGCTATGTATGCATAGCAGCTCTCAAAGACTCCTGCGCATCTTCCAGAAATAATAGTACATCGTCCGCATACAGAGCTATCTTTTCTTCATAATTCCCATATTTATATCCTTTTATACCCCTATCCCTCCGTATTACCGTCTCAAGAGGCTCTATAGCAATCGCAAACAGCAGGAGAGACAATGGGCACCCCTGCCGTGTACCCCTATGTAACGGAAAATCCCCAGAC
Organism: Dendrobates tinctorius; assembly: GCF_039654945.1. Taxonomy (NCBI): domain Eukaryota; kingdom Metazoa; phylum Chordata; class Amphibia; order Anura; family Dendrobatidae; genus Dendrobates; species Dendrobates tinctorius. The sequence goes on from NW_027361890.1 coordinate 63,973, forward strand.
AAAAGACCGTTTACTCATACCTTAGCTCTCAAGACCCATATAATAGTTGCACCCATCTCACAAATTTCTAGCCAAAACCCATAGTCCTCAGGACAGCCCACAAAATACCTCCATTTCAAACTATCCCTTAGCGGCATATAAAGACACCACAACCCTTCGATCTACATTATCCGCCCTTGCCTGCATATTAAGAAATAATCGCCTGAGGTTATGTGCTGTAAAACTATTGGGCATAAACCCAGATTGATCCCTATGAATTATAGTCGTTATCTTATTAAGGCGATTAGCCAATATCTTGACGTCTGTTGACAATAGAGAGATTGGTCGCTAAGAGGCTGGATCCATCGGATTCTTACCCTGTTTTGACAACACTACAATTATTGCCTCTTGCATGTACCGCTGCAGCTCTACCTCCACCAAACCACCAGCATATACCTCCAACAAAGCAGGAAGAAGCACCTTTCTATATTTTTTATACACCTCCCCGGGGATTCCATCCCCCCCGGGGGCTTTATCATTAGGCATAGAATCCAGAGCAACCTCAAGTTCCTCCAAATTAAATGGCTCCTCAAGAAGACCCTGATCAGCCGCCGAGAGTCTGGGGAGCTGCATCTCCGCCAAATATTCATCGATCTCCTCCACCTCCGTCATCACACGTGATTGGTAAAGATCCAAATAATACTCCGTCATCACCTCCAAAATTGCCTTGGCCCCAGTATGCACACTTCCATCCCTCCCTTTTAAAGCGGCTATATGTGTGGAATCACTCTGCACTGCCACTATCCTGGAGAGATGACCCGCCCTATTCCCCTCCTATATTTAATATTTTGAAACATTCTCTTGCGCTCCGCCACTTTCATTGCCATCTTACATACTCTACTCTGTGCTTCCTTCAACCTTTCCTCAGCCTCCAGGGACTGATCATTAACTAATGCTTCTTCTGCCTCCTCCAACACTCCAATCAGCATCTGATCATTCCTGCCAGTTTCTGCCTTTACTCAAGAAATCCCTTTACTGAAAAGCCCCCTAGAGTACGCCTTTATAGCTTCTTATAACATCAATACCGAAGCCGTCCCCAAATTAATTTTAAAATATTCTTTAATGCCAACCCCCAGTTGTCCATCCAAATCAAGTTGTAGCCAGAATGGATTCAGCCTCCACATGCACCCTCTAGAAGGCACAGATCCCACTCCTTCAAGAATCACACTCAGGGGAGAATGATCTGATATTGTCCTAGCCGTGTACGCTACATCCCCTACAAGGCCTAACATCTGAGTATTACCCAATGTCAGGTCAATTCTCGACAAAGATGCAAAAGAGGACGAAAAACAGGAATACTTGTATACACCAGGGTGAGAGATTCTCCATAAATCATGTAAAGCAGTTTCCTTCAGGACCATTCCGAACGGTGTATAGTTACCCCCCGGTCTCAACGACTTGCGTCTACCCCTGTCCCAGTGTGTATCCAGAATGTTATTAAAATCGCCCACTATCAAACGGTACCCCAGGGGTTTCCTCCATTATTTCCAGGACCCTGTGAAGCAGTTTCCCACAATATAGCGGTGGAATATATATTGAGACCAGCCACATCAAAGATCCATACAATTTACAAAGTAGGCATACAAACCTACCCGTCTGGTCTATAACCACTTTGTGATATTCAAAGGGAACCCCAGCACAAATGAGAATACTGACCCCCCTGGAATATGTTGAATATGTAGCATGGTATCCCGCCTACACCCATTTCTTGGCCAAGAAATGCGTTCTCTCCTTTACCATATGAGTTTCCTGCAAACAAATCACTGATGGTTTGGCATCATTCAGAAACCCAAACACAGCTTGCCGTTTCACACCAGACGCCAACCCTCTTATATTCCAACTCACAATTCTCTTTCTTCCAGACATTGTCTTTCCTCATAACCTATTACCCCACATTTATGCATCCGATTCCAGCTGAAGCCATTAGTAAGGTGAACATGGTGATGTACATTATATAAACACTCTCCCTTCTCCCACCTCCCTCCCTCCAAACAGCAAAAAAAAAACCCAACAAATTCCCATCCCATTTCTCCATCCCCTCCTAACAATGAGGAGAGAGCGCTCTTTATCCAAAACAGTCTGTTAACCCCGTCCAACAGTCCCGCAACTTGTCCCATTCTCTTGGGACTTCACATGACTTGTAGATTGCAGCCAGGTAATGTACAACAGTTTCCAATTCTTCCAGAAATGTCTCTTGACCAACAGGGATCTAAAAAACTCAATCCCTAAAAACCTGAGAATATGAAAATAAAACAGATATCAAGGGTGAAAAAGGAACCACCAGATCCCTTCAAAAAAACACAACAGGAGAAAAAAGAGGACAGCCCCCTCAGCCCACTGAGTCCTTTGATTTTGCCTGACGCAGGTATTGCTCACAACTGTCCAACCATCTCAGTGCCTCTCTCTCCTCGGTAAAATATTGGACCACTCCTCAGCAACCACTCTCAATTTGGCCGGATACAGCATTGAATAGTTGACGCCAAGCTCCCTCAGCCTTCTCTTAATATTCACGAATCTCGCTCTCTTTTTCTGCACCTCCATGGAGAAATCCAGAAATATAGAGATCCTGGAGCCGTTTATCTTAAGATCCTGATGCTCTCTAGCGTGCCTTAGAATTGCGTCTGACTTGATAATGTAGGACCTTGACCAGCACTTGTCTGGGAGGGCCTCCACGGGGGGAGGGGTTGTGTAGGAACACGATGTGTTCTTTCAATTGCGTACATGCGGGACAGTTTATCAGCACCAATACTCTTTAACAGCCATTTTTCAAATAACTCTGTTGGTGCCGAACCCTCCATCTTTTCAGCACCCCTTTCAACCACACATTATTGCATATGGACCTGTTCTCAAGGTAATCCGTTTTGGCCTGTATAGCAGAAATCACAGCACTCATGCGTTTTGTAGCCTTATCGGCTTTTGTTATATAGTCCTCAGTATTATGTGTTTTTCAGCTTCTCCCATCCTCTCCTTGGTCACATGATTGAGTGCTGCAGTTTGGACATGTCTGCCTGCATGACCCCCAATTGTGCCGCTACATTAGTGATTGTAGTATGGCTGTGCAGGACCAGCTTAAACAGATCTTTCAGTGTGGGTTCCTCAGGGACTTGGAAACCACTTACCGTATTTTTTGGACCATAAGATGCACTTTTAAAGTGGGGGGTGCGTCTTATGGTCGAAATATACTAACCTCAGGAGACTGGTGTGGGTGCCGCGGGGCTCTGTAGTACGGTGGTGGCAGCGGGCTGTGCTCCGGTGCAGGGGTGGCGGCGGCTCCGCTGGCATTTCCTCCACGCCCGGAGACCCCTGCACATCCCTAGCTGGCCGCCGCCATGTTGCGGTGGCGTCCGGGAAGATGGCCGCCGGTCCGGGGACGGCGCATGCGCAGGTTCAGATCTCTTCCCGAGAACTCGGGTGACGAGATCTCGTTGCCGAGATTTGAATCTCATCCCCCGAGATCTCAGGACGAGATCTGAACCTGCGCATGCGCCGTCCCCGGACCGGCGTCCATTTTCCCGGCGTCCATGTTCCCGGAGGCCACCGCAACATGGCGGCGGCCAGCAAGGGATGTGCGGGGGCCTGCGGGCTTGGAGGAAATGCCAGCGGAGCCGCCGCCGCCCCTGCATCGGAGCACAGAGAGCCGCCACCCTCACCCCACAGAGCCCAGCTGCCCCAGCCCAGCTCAGCTGCCCCAGTACAGCCCAGCTGCTCCAGCACAACCAACCTGCCACCGCACGAACCTGGACCACTGAATGACCCCTGTGAACACTCCTCCACCTGTGCCGGATCCCTTCCCAGGTAAGCTGAATTCTGAGTGTAAGACGGACCCCCATTTGACACTATTTTTTTTCCCTATTTTCCTTCTGAAAATTGGGGTGTGTCTTATAGTCCGAAAAATATGGTATACATTCTGCAGTGCCATTCTCGGTCCTTCCACTTTCATTTTCTTCTTGCTCACTGGCTCTGCTCTCTCCATCATTCTCTGCTCCCTCCGGCTCCTTCACTTAAAGAGCAAGCCTGAACTGTATGTTTGTTATCACTGCTGGCCACCTGGTCACATCCTCCTGTCTAGCAAAGCGCTGCAGCCTGGCCACAGCATCGGATCCCCTGGGATCCTCTCCCACCTCCTCCAGCTCTGCTGCCAGCATTTCTTCCCGGCTGGAGCCATCTTGGGTCCTCTTCTCCGTCTCCCTGGAACTTCTCCTACCCGCCATAGCGTCGCAGGTAGTTATATTATGTGCCGCACACCGTCCACAGAGTCCCCCGTTCTTTATGGGTATTTAACCCGCAATATTAAAGGCTGCAATCTGTATAATGGCTGATATTGAGCAGGAGATCATGCCTCAGATGTCTGCTCACATCCTGCTCAGGCCACGCCCCTCCTAACATTTCTGCTATCTCTCTGATGGATTTATTTTTTTTCAGCCTAATGATGGTCTCTTACTCTTCCATTGAGTGTTCCTTTTACCGTATGTTGTGGGTTCACCGCATTAGCTTACATAAGCAAATACCACACCTGAAATCCATTCCAGACCTTTTATCTGCTTAATTGATGATGGAATAACAAGTGAAGTGCATTAAAGATCATTTTTGATAATTGTCCAATTAAGTTTGGTCCCTTTTAAAAAGAGGTAGCTACATATTAAAAGCCTTACTCCAATTAGGATATGAATATCCTCAAAGTAAAGACGGGGTCACACTTGCATGTGTAATGCGAGAAACTTGCGTGAGTCTCTCGCATCAATACCTGGCACTGCCGCCGGCACTCGGAACGGAGTGTGTGGCCGCATATATTTCTATGTAGCCGCACACTCCGGTCCCAAGTGCTGGTGGCAGTGCCGGGTATTAATGCGCGAGTTTCTCGCATTACACGCAAGTGTGACCCCGGCCTAAAGCTGAAAGTCTGCACTTTAAGCTCTTATTAATTATATAACTGTATCTTGAATATCATTTGGTAAACAGCTAAAATGCCAAAACATGTCACTGTCCAAATATTTCTGAACCTAACTGTAAATCTGAAAATTGTGAAAAAAAATTTATATAATGATGAGAAAAGATTCACTTCTGCAGAATTGTGTTAGCTCTGATCTCACCGCAGAGCTGCATGAGATATGGCTCACACTGGTAACATCTCCTTTCACTTAAAAGGAGGCAGATTCTCATACAAATCAGTGTCCGGCCTATAGATCTTAACAACTCACTTACATATAAGAAAAACATGGATTTCTCTGGATTAAGACATCAGATCACAAATATCAAGGTATCATTATATTCAGCTTCCTATATAACCCACGTGGCCACATAGTTGGTGTACTTTTCAACCCCTTTAGCAGCTCAGATGTATAGGTACGTCCAAGGTGGGCTCCCCTTGTTTGCTGCCCGCTCCAGCGATGAGCCCGCAACCTTACAGCACATCAGCTGACTTAAACAGCTGACATATGCTCCTAACAGCCGCGGGTGGAAATGCAATCCACCTGCAGCTGTTCACATGTTGAATGCTACTTTCAATCTCGGACAGCGGCATTTAACATGCTTGTGCTGGAAGCTAATCGTGCCCATCTTGACCTGTGTCACATGATCGTGGGTCGCTGATGGGTTGGCATGACAACCCAGGGTCTGCAGAAAACACCCTAGTCGGATAGCTATGAGTGCCGCTCAGCAGTCAGCGCTCACAGCAAGTGATCATTTCTGCTACATAGAGCAGGGATGTAGCCCTGCTCTGTGTAGCACAAGTGATCGGATGATCGCAGCTTCTAGTCTCCCATGGAGACAACTGAACTAAGTGTAAAGTAAGAAAAAAATGTTTTTAAAAATATAAAAAAATGTGAAAAATATAAAAGTTCAAATCACCTTCCGTTCACCCCATTCAAAATAAAACAATAATAAAAAATAAAATACACACATTTGGTATTGCCACATTCAGAATCGCCTGATCTATCAATATATAAAAAGAATTAATCCAATTGGTAAACGGTGTAACGAGAAAAAAATCAAAACGCTGGAATTACGTTTTTTTTGGTTGTCGCAACATTGCATTAAAATGCAATAACAGGCGATCAAAAGAATGTATCTGCACATAAATGGTATGAATAAAGACGTCTGCTTAGCGCACAAAGCAATAAGTCCTCACGCAACCCGGGATCACAAAAAATGGAGATGCTATTGGTTTTGGAATATGGCGATTTTTTTTTTTTTTTTTTTTTTTTTTTTAAACTTTGGATTTTTTTTTCACCACTTAGCTAAAAAAACATATACATGTTTGGTATCATAATGGCAGATTAGTTTTAACATTTAGTAAACATAGTAAAAAAAAAACAATTTTTTAGCAATTTCACCGCACTTTGAATTTTTTTTTTCCTGTTTTCCAGTGTACTATGTGGCAAAACTAATGGTGGCGTTCAAAAGTACAACTCATCCCGCAAAACATAAGCCCTCACACGGCCATATTAACAGAAAAACAAAAAAGTTCTGGCTCTGGGAAGAAGGAGAGCAAAAACATCAAATCAAAAGCGGAACAAAACAAAGTAGTGAAGTGCTCTATAGTGTTTGCTGTGTGACATCGGTCATTCCGGTCTGTCCGCACAGTAGGCACTTGTCCCATCGTCCGGCACATAAGGCCGGCTCCTATCATATACAGTATATGACCTCCATGTACAATGCTGGGAAGGAACAGCTCCTGATACGTATCTACAGTCTGACATCAGGCACCTCTACGGTCATAGTAATAAGACTACAGTTGCTGTGTGCTGTGCGGTTTCTTTTTCGCGCATCCTGTTATATGGCATAACTGGGCTCATTCCTGAGGCATACTGGCCCTTTTTTGGCCTCAGTAGTGCTAATGGAGCCCCATGGACATAGCTATGTGTCAGGATCTTTTCCCTACAGCCTCCCAGATATATACAGGGTTACTGTGGGGTCAGGAGACCCGCGGCGTGCTGTACTCAGACTGAAGTCATGGATTCTCTATAAAGCAATTGGAGCTGTGGGACGTAAGGCCACGTTCACACTATCCTCCATGGCTGCACTGCGGCCAAGTCAGGGGAAGGGTGGTCGTCACCGTGAGGGTCAGCTTTGTGCTGCAAGCTTCTAATGGCATGATGCAACATATACACAAGCTGCACACGTCACAGCACTGCTGGCAACCGATATTCACCCCAGTAGGGAGATACTATGGAGCCACACCTGTGCCAGAGCCAAGGCTACACGGCGAAAGAAAGAATCGTGATAAATAAATGCCTCGTTATTTCGTCCTCCACGGGGTGAGGGCGCTCCAGAGCTTTATTTTTCATCAGCAGTGTCGCCATAGTTATCACCTCATAGCTCTACTCTATGATACAGGAAGTATTACCTCTGCGTTACAGCCAAACCCTTCCCCCTGGTGCTATAGGCTGGTGTCTTATGGTTCCGAGGAAACATGGAGCCGCTGCGGAAACTGCTGGAGAACCTCCGTGTTATACAGGAGAAGCTGCGAGGCGAGTCCAATATCCGTGCGACCGTACTAAGCACGAGGGTAACCGCAGCACGGCGGCCATTATACGCGAGGCGCAGGCACCTGGCCTAGCCAGTGTACAGGGTGTGAAGGAGTTTGTGCCGCCTTCCATACAGTGTAGGGATGCAGGGCCTCTGCCTGCTGTCATACCGAGGCCAAGGCTGGCCCTGTGTAGTGTACACAGCGCCTTACAGAGACCCAGAGATGGGCGTCTTGAGTCCTTTTCGGGTTGTATTTCTTTCCTGGATGCTGCTGCTCAGGCAGGACAGTTCTCCTGTCACACACTGAATATCGAGACTGTGACCAGCACCTCCCAACAGAATAAGACAAGTGTGAACAGGTGCAAGCTGTACCGTGTAAGCGAATCACTGGATTAATGAAACCGAGAAAACTGCACGTCCCAGTTCCGTACATAAAACCATCCAAATGTTACTCCATCTTGATTAGAAAACAGCATATCCTATTATTGTATATACTCCATGAAACCATCTGACACATTTCTGGTTTGTGGCCGTCCTAATCAATATTAAAAAGCAAAACTAAAACCCACGGCAGCCTATCCACTGCGAGCAAATTGTGATAGTTGGCAGCACAAACATTGCACCACCCAAAAATCACGATGAGGCTTTGACAAAACTTATTTGCTTTACCTAGGTGTGGATTAGATGCATTTTTTAGTGCGTTTACGCCGTGGAAATACGCTAAAAATGCACGTGCGTTTTTTACCTGTAGAATTTCTGCACCAAATACAAATCTATAGGGAAATTCCGCACCGAAAACCCACAAAAGAAGTTGACTTGCTGCGGATTCGAAAACGCACGGCAGGTCAGTGTACGCGGCGTTAAAAAGACACACAGTAAGAATGAGATTTCTGTAAATCCCGTCCACTTTGCTAGAACTGTAAGACGCTTCCTTTTATTGATGCAGAAAAGATGCGCCATCATGGGAAACGTGGCCTCATAGTGATTTTTGAGTGGTGCAATGTTACAGATGTGCTTCCAATTGTCATGATTTCCTCGCAGTAGATCGGCTTCCATGGGTTTTAAATTTGTTTTTAGTTTTGCCTTTTAATGTTCACTATGACTGGTACACAACAGAAACGCATCCGCTGGATTTTTTTATTGACTCTATGCAAAAATAGGAGATGCTGCTTTTTTTTCTAATCAAGAAGGAATACAATTTGGATGTTTTTATATAAGGAATTGGGGCGTGCAGTTTTCTCTCCATTAATCTAGTTGATAGTCTGCAGCGTTAAACACCACTCCTGTATCCTGAGACCAGTTTTTTCAATATCGGCATTGCATACTTAGCAAGCCCTGATCTTTTCATGATCTTGTATATAAACTAGTCACACAACTTGCAGGGCATATAGCCCCTATACATATCCACACCTTTAGTGTTCTTGTTGCCTCTGTTCTGCAGAAACTGAAGTGTAAAGGGCTATCCTTAGAATAGATCTCTAATCGGTGCCTCATGATCCCTTCACGACCGCCAACAGTAAATAAACATCAACAATTGCTGGGATTTGTGCAGCACTGACGTTTTTCTATAGTTGGCGGTCTTGCAGCACTCTGGCCCCCCAGAATCCTGCAAGCACTGACATTCCATTGCATAGTAATAGCTCTGACCAGTGAAATCATCGGGACCTGATTGGCTCAAGTCCCGATAATGTTAACCCTGTGTGTTCTTCAAGATGCTACAATAAATAGCAATCGCGGCATTTAGAAGTTTGTGAGAGGGAGAGCCCTCTTTCTCTCACCCCACCGGCTAACCCACGACGTGATCACGGGGAGCAGAGGGTTGTCAAGGCAGCCGGAAGTGAAATCGTGACCTCCAGGTCTGCTAGGTACGGTGGCTAGGTAATATGGTGGCTTATTCGAATAGCTATAGCGCTTACCGAATAGCTGCATCGGAAACCCGGATATATGGAGTTCTCCCTATTATCAGCTGATCAGCGCCGCAGCTTCATGTGTTGTGGCTGTGTGACAGTCACAACACATGCATGGAGAGCCTGACTGTCACACAGCCGTGACACATGCAGCTGTGTAACAGTCAGGCGCCAATGCACGTGCCCCCGGAAGAAGCTCTGGGTGAAACGCGCGTCAGGGTGGAGGGGGAGAGACCTTACCGATCCTGACTCATCTGTGGCCTGCACATTATTCTTTTGAGGTATAGTGACTTATTTTGTTTGGATACACCTTATCTGTGTATATATATTTGTGTATATATATCATTAGTCTTATGGTACACCATTAGATCTTGATTCAATTTGTAATTGGGCTATGATTGATTATATATAGATAAATTATATCTCTGCACTATACCTGTACTCTTTTGGTTCATAGTTTGAGCATTTGGTATTGCATGAGTATGTAATTTTATTAATTTCCTGTAATATTTATGATGGGCCTATTTATGATGGGCAGCATGGTGGCTCCTTGGTTAGGGCAGTGCTGGGGTCCTGGGTTCAAATCCCAACATCTGCAAGGAGTTTGTATGTTCTCCCGGTGTTTGCGTGGGTTTCCTCCGGGTACTTCGGTTTCCTCCCACACTCCAAAGACATACTGATATGGAATTTAGATTGTGAGCCCCATTGGGGACAGTGATGATAATGTGTGCAAACTGTAAAGCGCTGCGGAATATGTTAGCGCTATGTAAAAATAAAGATTATTATTTATTATGATTATTGTGTATGTCCTATAGATCCTTCAAGCATTATCCTTGCTACATATTTAACTATTTCACAAAAATTCTTATGTAAACTTACATATGGGCCCCCTCTGTTCTGCTCATCGGTCCCCAGCGGCTGGATTCTGCCAACTCAGTAACTGTCCGTCCGCCCTCAGACGCACGGGCAGTTAAAATATGTTGCCGTGCTCCCACACGGCAACAGATAACAGCCCCCAGCCGATCACAAGCCGGCAGCAGACGTCAGTGGGCATGTCACCCGACTTATGATGTCACTGTCATATGCCGGAACGACGCTGCGGGCCTCCGATGCATCGACCGTAGGACACCGCTGGAACTCGGCCAGGTGATTTTTTTTTTATAAAACCGCGGTATGGCGTGCGTTATACTGGCATGGGAGTGCTTTATATTATGGGGTCCATTATACTATGGGGGTGCATAATACTATAAGGCTGCCTTATACTATGGGAGTGCATTATATTATGGGGTACATTATACTGCTATGGGGAACATTGTACTGCTTCGGGGCTGTATTATACTGCTATGTGGGTGCATTATACTACTATGGGGAGGTATTATTCTACTATGGGGCTGCATTATACTGCTAAGGGGGTGCATTATATTATGGGGTGCATTATAATACTATGGGGGTGCATTATAATACTATAAGGCTGCATTATACTATGGGGGTGCATTAGACTACTATGGATGTGCATTATAACATAAGGTGCATTGTACTGCTATGGGGCTGCATTATTTTGCTACGGGGCTGCATTATACTGCTACGGGCCTGCAATATAATACTATGGTGGTGCACTATACTATGGTGCTGCATTATTCTATTATGGATGACTATGGGGGCAGAATGGGTGGACACTTGGGGTCCAGAATGGGAGGAATGTGGGTTATTATTACTGTAGGGACTAATTAAAGGATATTACTTTTGAGGATACTGTTTTCAGTGTGGGGAGGAGAGGTCCTGCTACTGTGCAGAGCGACATGGTCTCTTTTTTTCTTCATCTGGCATAGTATAGAGGTTGGGGAATGTGCTCTAGATAACTGTTCTTTTCTGCAGAGACCAGTCCTGGCTACACTATATACTGTATACAGAGCTCCTGTGTAAAATGTCACTGGTCATCACTGTATTACCTGTACACTATATACAGTGTTCGTGTGTATAATGTCATTGGTGATCCCTGTATTACCTGTGTACTGACACTATATACAGAGCTCCTTTGTATAATGTCACCGGTGATCACTATTACCTGCACATGGACACTGTATACTAAGTACAGCTCTCCTGTGTATAATGGCATTAGCACTGTGTTTTGTTTTGTTTTTTTTTAATGATCAGTATTCGGTCACTTTGTGGTGGTAATATTTGATCTGGTCATAACGTGAATGTATTTGTTCCTTGTATGTGGTGGTATTGTTCACCATGTGGTGGTGATATGTGGTCTGGTCATGGTGCGGTGGTACAACCCTTGTGATGTTATTGGTCATTTTTAAAATTGAAAAATAAATAACAATATACTTAAATTGTATTGGATATTTTAACAAATGTTTAGTAAGTTCCAGTAGAGTAGGGCCCGGCCAAAAGAGTCTACATTGTCGTGGTGGCGTATTAAAAAATCTTTTATCCAAAACAGAAAGCTGCTGGCTATGTATTTGGTGATGGAAGCTGTAAATGTGTGATTGGTGAGGATGTTGTGCTGAAGTGAAGTTTTTCTAAGAGGGGATGGTGGGACTGTGGAAGGTTCAAGGGGTGAAGGTGGGGCTAGGGTGGAGCCTGGGTGGAGTTTCAAGGAGGCCCTGAAAATTTTGCCAGTATTGGGCCCCTAAATTCCTAGTGGTAGCCCTGCATGTGGTAAATGTCATTTATTAATTATTTTGTGTGATATAACTCCCTGGGTTTTAAGAGCATAAAAATTTAAAGTTTGCAAAATGTTAAAAATGTTTGCCAAAATTCCAATATTTTCACAAATAACCGCAAACAATATTGACATGACGCGAAGTACAATATTTCATGAAAAGAAATACCCCAGATTCTGAGGCTATGTTGAAATGTTCCAGAGTTATTACCACATAAAATGACACTCATCATAATTGGCTTCTTCACTTTCTTTCCACTGACATTCAAACTATCATCATGGGTAACTTCAACATCCCCACTGATACCCTTCAGTCAAATGCCTTCAAACTTGTGTCCCTTACTTCATCTTTTGGACTTACTCAGTGGTCCTCCGCAGCCACCTACACAGACGGACATACATTAGACCTGGTCTTCACCCGTCTCTGCTCTCTATCTAACTTCACCGCCTCCCCTCTCCCTCTATCCGACCACCATCTACTCACTTTCTCATCCCTGTCCTCCTCACCTGTCACCCATGTCCAGCAACATGTGCACCCCTGCAGAAACCTCACACACCTAGACACCCACACGCCCTCTGACTGTATTCTACCACTCTCAACCATATCCTCACTCCACGACACAGACGCTGCCAAACAAGGCAAGTCTTTATTGTTCAACCACCACAACCCCTTTGCATACCAGACCAATACCCAAACCCCATAACCTCCCTCTCCAACCTCACCACCACACTTATCCCATCCCTAACCCATCTCTTCAACCTATCAGTAACTTCTGGTACCTTCCCTTCTGCTTCCAAACATGTCACAATCACGCCTATCATTAAAAAGCCAACCCTCGACCCAACCGCTATGTCCAGCTATCGCCCAATATCACTACTCCCATTCATTTCCAAACTCCTGGAGCAGCACGTCCACGCTGAACTTTCCTCCCACCTTTCATCCAACTTGCTCTTTGACAATCTACAATCTGGTTTCTGTCCCCATCATTCCACTGAGACTGCCCTGACCAAAATTACTAACGACCTACTTACAGCAAAAGCTAACGGACAGTACTCTATACTTCTCCTTCTAGACTTGTCCTCTGATTTCGACACAGTTGACACTGCCTCATCCTACAAATCCTCTCCTCCTTTGGCATCAAAGACCTCGCCCTATCCTGGATCTCCTCATACCTTTCCAACCGCATATTTAGTGTCTCCCACTCCCACACTACCTCCTCAGCCCACCCTCTCTATTGGAGTCCCCCAAGGGTCTGTTCTAGAACCCCTACGCTTCTCAATCTATACACTTGGCCTAGGACAACTCATAAAGTCCCATGGATTCCAGTACCACCTGTATTGTGATGACAGTCAGATCTACCTCTCTGGCTCAGACGTCACCTCTCTGCTTTACAGAATCCCGGAGTGTCTATCAGCCATATCCTCCTTCTTCTACTCTCGCTTCCTCAAACTCAATTTGGACAAATCTGAACTCCTCATCTTTCCTCCATCTCACAGATCTTCATTACCTGATCTATCTATCACATTTAATGACATCACTCTTTCCCCCGTACCGGAAGTCTGCTGCCTCAGAGAAACCCTTGACTCTGCCCTGTCCTTCAAACCGCACATCCAAGCTCTTTCCACCTCCTGTCGCCTGCAGCTCAAAAATATCTCCAGAATGTGTTCTTTCCTCAACCCTCAATCTACTAAAATGCTTGTGCATGCCCTCATCATCTCCCGCCTCGACTACTGCAACATCCTTTTCTGTGGCCTCCCTGCTAACACTCTTGCACCTCTCGAATCCTTCCTTAACTCTGCTGCCCGACTAATTCATCTCTCTCCTCGCTACTCCTCTCTGCAAATCTCTTAACTGGCTCCCATTCCCTCAGCGTATCCAGTTCAAATTACTAATACTAACCTACAAGCAGGGCTGTGGAGTCGGAGTCGTGGAGTCGGAGTCGGTGCTCATTTTGGTGGAGTCGGAGTCGGAGTTGGAGTCGGTATAAAATGGACCGACTCCGACTCCTAAAATATATAATAAATTGGGTACAGTAATTCAATGCAGGATGTGCTGAATATTTTTTCATAGGAGTTTGGGAAAGTTATGAAATGTCCTATAAATGGCTGTTCTATTCCTGATCTAAGGCTACATTCACACACAGCGTTTTTCCTGTGTGTTTTGAGGATACGTTTTTCAGCTGCAAAAGCTGATCATCTTTTTAAAAAACTGCATCACCTGAAAGGTTTTTGAGCTCATAGATAATGTTTTCAATAGCAAAAGCAGATTAGAAATCTGCTCTATCTATCCATTTATCCATATCTGTCTATCCATATCGTATCTGTACCAAAAAGAATGAAAACCGGGTAGTACACCAATATATATTCTGTTCTATCTAAATATCTTGATTATTGGATCATAAAAATGATTAAATGTCTGAGGTTCACATTGTACTACAATAAATTTTTCACTTAAATATAAGCAATATGTGTGGGAGTCGGAGTCGTGGAGTCGGAGTCGGAGTCGGTGTAAGGGAAATTGAGGAGTCGGAGTCACAGGTTTGGCTTACCGACTCCACAGCCCTGCCTACAAGGTCATCTATAACCTGTCTCCCCCATATGTCTCTGAACTAATCTCCCGATATCTTCCCTCACGTAATCTCCGGTCCTCCCAAAACCTTTTTCTGTCCTCCACACTTATTCGCTCCTCACCTAATCGCCTCCAAGACGTCTCCCGAATATCCCCCATCCTCTTGAACCACGTTCTGATCCTTCAGATGGAACCTGAAAACGCACCTCTTCAAGAGAGCCTACAGCCTGCAATGACCTTGCTACCTCCTCACCACTACCAGAGCTACTGCCTCACCAACACCGGAGCAGCCGCAACCCACCAACCTACTGTCTCCTTCCCCACCATCCTGGAGAATATAAGCCCACAAGGGCAGGGTCCTCTCTCCCCTCTGTATCAGTCTGTCATTGTTAGTTTGTTTACTGTAAGGGATACCTGTACTTTGTATGTAACCCTTTCTCATGTACAGCACCATGGAACCAATGGTGCTATATAAATAAATAATTGAAATAAGTGGCCTGTTCAGAAAGGTGAAATCAGGCTTTGGCTCGAAAGGGTTAATGAATCAGAAACGCCTAACTGCTCCACACCCATTCATCATGACCAGTGTAAAATAAAAACCAAAACCAAACTGTCTTGATGAACTGCGGCCAAAGTATATTGGAAAATTGTATTGTATGGTTGCCAACCTGTCTGGCCACAGAGGTGATCACTCTGCCTTGTGGAAACTGGCAATAACTATGCAGTTAGCATCATCTTTAGAACATGTGAGTTTTATCATCCGCTATGGAACATAGAGGTCACAGTACTGTCTGTAAAGATAGCTTTATAGCCTAAATCCAGAGCCCAGTGCATTTCTGCTGCATAGTACTGAAGTCCTGTTAGTACTTGGGATTCCCACAAGTGTTCTTCTGTTTGTTAAAAAAAAAAAAATGGTAAAACGTGTTTAATAAGATAATACTAATGTTTTTATATCCTGTTGTGTTTTTGCAGATGGAGAACCCAATGAAAGTATCAGTAACTTTAATCCTCAATTCTTCTGGAATACCTTGGGTAAGAAACATTGAGAAAGAGAAGTAGTTGGTCCTTTAACTATTTATAAGCTTGGTGTCAGTATAGGGGTCCATTATATGGTTCACGTAACATGAACTTGTAAGGGTGTGTGCATACGCTGCGGATTTTGCTGCGGAATAATCCGTGCGGATTTGTCTAAATCTGCAGGTAAATCCGCAGGTCAAAAGACCTGTGGTTTATCTGCGTATTTTCTGCGGATTAGCCTGCGGTTTTCCCTTGTCATGGAGCAGGTGCTAAACCGCTGCGGATTCCGCACAAAGAAGTGACATGCTGCAGATTTAAAACCGCAGCAAATCCGCGCAGAAAATTCTGCAACGTGTGCACTGCGGTTTTCATAGACTTATATGGTACTGTACAACGCAGCAGAAACTGCAGGGCCAAATCTGCTGCAGATCCACAGCAGAATCCGCAACGTGTGCACACACCCTCAGACCGGTTGGTAAATAAGCTGGTAATCTGTTAAATGAATCTGCATTAAATTATATGTAGCCTCACAATATTACATTTTTAATGCAACCATATGGTAAAAAAAAACCCACACGTGTCCGTTTTTCACATCAGCCAGTTAGAGTACTCACTGTAAGAGAACGTTACATGTTTTTTGCAGCTCACTTGTCAGGTTTGTTGTATAGACAGTGTTGGGGTCAGCGGTGTCGTCCCCTTATTGGAGCAAAGGAATTGACAAGTCACCCTCTCTTTTCTCCCACTGGAGACCAACAGTAACTGTGACTGAAGCAGCAAACTTTGTGAAAACCAAACTTTGTGTCAGTGTTTTTAGACCTTTTATTCTGATGTTCCTATTGTTACTGAAGTACAATTATAAGCATTTCATAAGTTTTTAAACTTTTGCTGACAAATTAAAGAGGCTGCCCACTAGTTTACATGTCCCTGTCATGTGAACTAACTGCCATAGATAATCTCTTTGCTAAATATTTTGCTTTTCTAAATCTGTCTGTGACTTGAGATGTCTCTTATATAGCAACATATTCCACATCGCTTTACAGATCATCATCATCATCATCATCACTGTCCCCAATGGGGCTCACAATCTAGATTCCCTATCAGTATGTATTTGGAGTGTGGGAGGAAATCCACACAGACACAGGGAGAACATACAAAGTACCTGCAGATGTTGTCCTTGATGGGATTTAAAGGGAATCTGTCACCCCATTTTTGTCCCATAAGCTGGGGCCACCACCATCAGGGGCTTATCTACAGCATTCTGTAATGCTGTAGATAAGCCCCCGATGTAACCTGAAAGATAAGAAAAACACGTTAGATTAGACTCACCCGGGGGGCGGAATCGGGTGCGGTGGGTGTCGCGGTTCGGTGCCTCCCATCTTCATACAATGATGTCCTCCTCCTTGCTTCTCCCTTGGCTCCGGCGCCAGGAAAGGTCAGAGTGGTCCGGTGCCTGCGCACTTTAGTACTCTGCTCTACCCTTAACAGGGCAGATAAAGTACGCGTGTGCAGGAGCCAAGGGAGAGGCAAGGAGGAGGACATCATCGTATGAATATGGGAGGCGCTGTACGGGACAGCGACTCCCATCGGACAGGACCGAACGCCAGGGTGAGTATAATCTAACTCTTTTTTTCTTATCTTTCAGGTTTCATGGGGGGCTTATCTACAGAATTACAGGATGCTGTAGATAAGCCCCTGATGGTTGTGGCCGCAGCTGATAGGCCAAAAATGGGGTGACAGACTCCCTTTAAACCCTTGTTCGCCAGTGCTGCACAGGTGGGCGGGCAGGGCTTGCTGCACAGGTGGGCGGGCAGGGCTTGCTGCACAGGTGGGCGGGCAGGGCTTGCTGCACAGGTGGGCGGGCAGGGCTTGCTGCACAGGTGGGCGGGCAGGGCTTGCTGCACAGGTGGGCGGGCAGGGCTTGCTGCACAGGTGGGCGGGCCGGGCTTGCTGCACAGGTGGGCGGGCCGGGCTTGCTGCACAGGTGGGCGGGCCGGGCTTGCTGCACAGGTGGGCGGGCCGGGCTTGCTGCACAGGTGGGCGGGCCGGGCTTGCTGCACAGGTGGGCGGGCCGGGCTTGCTGCACAGGTGGGCGGGCCGGGCTTGCTGCACAGGTGGGCGGGCCGGGCTTGCTGCACAGGTGGGCGGGCCGGGCTTGCTGCACAGGTGGGCGGGCCGGGCTTGCTGCACAGGTGGGCGGGCCGGGCTTGCTGCACAGGTGGGCGGGCCGGGCTTGCTGCACAGGTGGGCGGGCCGGGCTTGCTGCACAGGTGGGCGGGCCGGGCTTGCTGCACAGGTGGGCGGGCTGGGCTTGCTGCACAGGTGGGCGGGCTGGGCTTGCTGCACAGGTGGGCGGGGCGGGCTGGGCTTGCTGCACAGGTGGGCGGGGCGGGCTGGGCTTGCTGCACAGGTGGGCGGGCCGGGCTGGGCTTGCTGCACAGGTGGGCGGGCCGGGCTGGGCTTGCTGCACAGGTGGGCGGGCCGGGCTGGGCTTGCTGCACAGGTGGGCGGGCCGGGCTGGGCTTGCTGCACAGGTGGGCGGGCCGGGCTGGGCTTGCCTTTAGGAATGCAGGGCTCCATTCAGCAGAGCTCACACTACTCCTGTGCATGCTGCTGCAGACATGGCTTTAATATCTGTATGTGTACAGCAGGGTGTCTATAAATGTACACACTTTTCTTTACGCTGTGTATTGTATATACACCTTGCTACATTTCCTCTGTTATATGCATATGTGGAATGCGGTGAATATTAATTCCTTTTAGTAGCGACACATGAACACCAGCAGCTGCAGGAACGCTCCGGCTGACACTGTGCTTGCTTTTATAGAGTAATGAATACTCACTGCCCTCCACACACATAGTCCTGGCGTGCAGAGCAGTGAGTATTCCGGCAGCTTCCCTTCGGCTTGCAAGCAGTGCATGATGTCCCTGCCATTTGCTTCTTACAAACATAAAGTAGCTGCTGGCATTGGAACAAAATGCTGTGAGGGAGCATTGGGAAGGTTCAGTGTCTTGCAAAAGTATTCGGCCCCCTGAAACTTTTCAACCTTTTCCCACATATCATGCTTCAAACATAAAGATATCAAATGTTAATTTTTGGTGAAGAATCAACAACAAGTGGGACACAATTGTGAAGTTGAACGAAATTTATTGGTTATTTTAAATTTTTGTGGAAATACAAAAACTGAAAAGTGGGGTGTGCAATATTATTCGGCCCCTTTACTTTCAGTTCAGCAAACTCACTCCAGAAGTTCATTGTGGATCTCTGACTGATCTAATGTCGTCCTAAATGACTAATGATGATAAATATAATCCACCTGTGTGTAATCAAGTCTCCGTATAAATGCACCGGCTCTGTGATAGTCTCAGGGTTCTGTTTGAAGCACAGAGAGCATCATGAAAACCAAGGAACGCAACAGGCAGGTCCGTGATACTGTTGTGGAGAAGTTTAAAGCCGGATTTGGATGCAAAATGATTTCCAAAACTTTAAAAATCCCAAGGAGCACTGTGCAAGCGATCATATGAAGATGGAAGGAGTATCATACCACTGCAAATCTACCAAGACCCGGCCGTCCCTCTAAACTTTCATCTCAAACAAGGAGAAGACTGATCAGAGATGCAGCCTAGAGGCCCGTGATCACTCTGGATGAACTGCAGAGACCTACAGCTGAGGTGGGACAGTCTGTCCATAGGACAACAATCAGTCGTACACTGCACAAATCTGGCCTTTATGGAAGAGTGGCAAGAAGAAAGCCATTTCTCAAAGTTATCCGTAAAAACTGTCGTTTAACGTTTGCAACAAGCCACCTGGGAGACACACCAAACATGTGGAAGATGGTGTTTTGGTCAGATGAAACCAAAATCGAACTTTTTGGCAACAATGCCAAATGATATGTTTGGCTCATCACCCTGAACACACCATCCCCACTATCAAACATGGAGGTGGCAGCATCATGGTTTGGGCCTGCTTTTCTTCAGCAGGGACAGGGAAGATGGTTAAAATTGATGGGAATATGGATGGAGCCAAATACAGGACCATTCTTGAAGAAAACCTGTTGGAGTCTGCAAAAGACCTGAGACTGGGACGGAGATTTGTCTTCCAACAAGACAATGATCCCAAACATAAAGCAAAATCTACAATGGAATGGTGCACAAATAAACGTATCCAGGTGTTAGGATGGCCAAGTCAAAGTCCAGACCTGAATCCAATCGAGAATCTGTGGAAAGAGCTGAAAACCGCTGTTCACAAACGATCTCCATCCAACCTCACTGAGCTAGAGCTATTTGCCGAGGAAGAATGGGCAAGAATTTCAGTCTCTCGATGCACAAAACTGATAGAGACATACCTCAAGTGACTTGCAGCTGTAATCGCAGCAAAAGGTGGCGCAACAAAGTATTAAGTTAAGGGGCCGAATAATATTGCACGCCCCACTTTTCAGTTTTTGTATTTCCACAAAAAGTTAAAATAACCAATAAATTTTGTTCAACTTCACAATTGTGTCCCACTTGTTGTTGATTCTTCACCAAAAATTAACATTTGGTATCTTTATGTTTGAAGCATGATATGTGGGAAAAGGTTGAAAAGTTCCAGGGAGCCGAATACTTTTGCAAGGCACTGTAAGTGTAATGTTTTTTTTTCTTTTAATGGTTTCTGATGGGGGCCATGCATATCAGGACCGGGATGGGGCAAATCCTACTAGGATGCTATTAAAGAGAAATGAAAATTCATTGCCCTCCACGCCCATGGGCGTTAAATGCAGTGAATATTCATTTCTCTTTTTAGCAGCGGGCACAGGAGTTAGCCTCAGCAGCTGGCTCCAGCCTCCTGTGACCTGCTACTACTCCGATGCCGCCCCACCACTGCTGCTCCCCCACCTCCCCACCACTGCCGCTCACCTACCTCCCCACCACTCCCCATCACAGCCAGAGCTGGTACATCTGGACTATTAGACGCACCCCCATTGTCCTCCTCATTTTTGGAGGGAAAAAGTGCAGTGCATATTTTTTCCTAACCAGTGCTTGGAATTTCATAGAATCATAAGGTCCTTATGTCCAACCCCCTGCTCAATGCAGGATTTACTAAAATATCCCAGGCAGATGTCTGTCTAGCTTCTGGTTGAAGACTTCCATTGAAGGAAAACTCGTCACCTCTCGTGGCAGCCTGTACCACTCATTGATCACCCTCATTGTCAAAAAGTTTTTTTAATCTGTATCTTCTCCCTTTCAGTTTCATTCCATTGCTTCTCGTGTTTCCATGTAAAAATGAAAATACGGATGATCCCTCTACAATGTGACATTCCTTCAGATATTAAGTCTTTGCCTTTCTTTTTGCAAGCTAAACATTCCCAGATCATTTAACTGTTCCTTGTAGGACATAACCAAAAAAGTTCATTTTTTTCTCATTAATGTACACGCTGCACCCCATTTTGTCTGAAAAAAAACAGAAATGTAGAAATTTTTGCAAATTTATTAAAAAAGAAAAATTGAAATATCACATGGTCATAAGTATTCAGACCCTTTGCTCAGACACTTATATTTAAGTCCATTTCCTTGTGATCCTCCTTGAGATGGTTTTACTCCTTCATTAGAGTCCAGCTGTGTTCAATTAAACGGATAGGACTTGATTTGTAAAAGCACACACCTGTCTATATAAGAGCTCACAGTGCATGACAGACCAAATGAGAATCATGAGGTCAAAAGAACTGACCAAGGAGTTCAGAGTCGGAATTGTGGCAAGGCACAGATCTGGCCAAGGTTACAAAAGAATTTCTGCAGTACTCAAGATTTCTAAGGGTAAGTGCACACGTAGTTTCTCGTTCGCCTTATTGGGGGACACAGAGACCATGGGTGTATGCTGCTGCCACTAGGAGGCTGACACTATGCACAAAAAAAGGTTAGCTCCTCCTCCGCAGTGTACACCCCACCGACCGGCAGGGAATTCCTCAGTTTTAGCTTAGTGTCAGTAGGAGGTGGACACGGGTCTTTAATTAGACCCATATCTACCTCGATGTGCGTCGTTCCTTTTCAGGTTTTCCCAGAGGGATACAGTGTGAATGGTCACATCTTTACTCCCACAAGGAGTCTGTGAGTACGGCGTGTACTGCCACCCCGTATCGTCACAGTTCTCCGTAGCAGGACCACCAGCCCTCCAGGCGGACGCCAACATGAAGATGTGTCAGCGATCCAGAGGGTCCTCGTCGCCAGTCTCCCACCCACTCGCCTACCAGAGCCTGTCGGTTGGATGAGACGCAGACTCTTCATGTACAGGTACTTTCTTCGAGGATTCGGGCCCGGGACGGGTAAGTATTGGGACCCTTTGTCCTGCAGCATTCCTCCCCGAGGGCACGTTTGCAGCGTCTTCCCTGGAGCAGGGATGCGGTGGTGCTGCGAACTCCTGCGCCCATCCTGCTCCTACAGCCAGCCCCTTCACCGTCCTCTTCTCCCCGACACTCCGATCGGGTATTCCAGGGTCCTCTCGCGGCGGCGCTCACATTGCGGCACCTCCGCGCCGACCCCGTGCTGACAAGCGGCCGCCGCTAGTAATTTAGGCCCCGGCTTCTGTCGGGCCTACCTTAGCGTCGCGGCCACGCCCCCCACCCCTTTCTTCTAAGCGGGCTTCTCTCCCGCCCGTCCCAGGCCCTCCCACCGCCCTTCTCAGCCTGTTCCTGGCCAGGGGCGGTGCCGGATTCAGCAGGCGGTTAGCTCCGCCCTCCTTCCCCTGGGAGCGCGTTTTTCCCTGTTTCCTCTCAGGCAGTTGCCATCTATACAGCCGGACGCCCCTGTCAGCCGGATATCGCTCCCTGGGCCTGTCAGCCGGATATCGCGCTGTCCTGCATCTGCAGAGAGGTGGATACCTTCGTCTCTGGGGTCACCGGACTGTGAGTAGCTCTGCATCTGCAGACTGTCCCCCAACCTTCCGGCACTACCTCAGGTTTCACTATGTCTAACTCCAAATCTGAACGTAACCGCCCTGCGGCTCCCCCCTGCACTCTAGTCAAGTTCTTTGCATGCTCTTCTTGCAATCGCAAACTTCCCTCAGATCAGTCCACTTCCCTCTGCCTGGATTGTAGTAATCCTATTCAACCTGACGCCGCCCAGGAGCCATCTAGGGCCCCAGGCGAGAGTGAACCCCCATGCCCGGCTGGGCCTCGTCTCTATCACAGTCAGTGGCAGACCTCACCAGGGTGTCTCAGTCCCTAGTAGCCGTTCTGGATAAGTTACCCCTGGACACCTCTACAGGGTCCAGCAGGTCTCAAGAGGTTCCATCTGAGTCGGCCAGCGTTAGTCGCAAAAGACCCAGGCAGGATCTCCAGCCGGAATCCTCTCCTCGCCCCATGTCACCACATAGTCAGCCTCCCTCCCAGGCCTCCTCTCCCGAGTCAGGTGAAGCGCTCTCGGACAGGTCATCTGAGGGGATCTTAGAGCTGGATTCGGACCAGGATGCGAACATGAGGGTTACTGTACAGAACCTCATTGCAGCGATCCATCAGACCTTCGACATTGCTGACCCCCCTGCGAAATCCTCAGATCAGGAGGTTTCGTTCAGACGGGAGGAAACACCCTCCCTTTACATTCCGAGTTTGGAAAGATTTTTACCAGGGAAAGAGGAGATCCGACCAAAGAGGAAAGCGTCTCGGCGTTCTGTACCCGTTTGCTAAAGAGCTCACGGACAACTGGTCTGCCTCCCCCTCGGTCGACCCACCCGTGTCCAGGCTTTCTACTAACACGGTTCTCCCGCTTTCAGGCGTGGCGTCTCTAAAGGATTCTAATGATAGGATTATAGAATCCCTAGCGAAGTCTGCCTTCGAAGCGGCTTCGACGGTGGTATGCGCAATTTTTGCTTCATCTTGGGCAGCAAAGGCCATAGCTACTTGGGCAGAGGATCTTCGTCAGGGCATCCTAGAGAAAGCACAACCAGATCGATTGGCCGATCTCGCCAATCATATTTCCCATGCGGGGGATTATATGCTTTCTGCTTCTTTGGATGCTGCATCCTGCGCAGTTCAGGCGTCCAGTAACGTTGTGGCAATCCGACGTACAATTTGGCTCAAGGCCTGGCAGGCGGACCTGTCTTCTAAAAAGTCTCTTACTAATCTGCCTTTTCAGGGAGGGCGCCTCTTTGGATCCCAATTGGACCAGATTATTAAGAACGCCACCGGAGGCACGAGTTCTCTCCTGCCTCAGTCCAAGCCTTGCAGACCTCCTCTAAGGCGTCAGTTTCGACCCTTTCGGGCTTACCGCCGTTTCACTACGGCGGAGACCTCCTCCAACCAACAAAAACCGCAGGCACGCCAAGATAGGAAGTAAGTTTCCTTCAGACCCACTCCCTCCTGGTGTTCCCACTCTTCGCAGGGCAGGCCATCCAGATCCGAATCTGGACGGTCCACATCAGCATGACTATCCTCGGACTCCCGAGCGTCCCTTCCAATTGGGAGGTCGACTCCTGTTCTTCAAGGACGTCTGGCTGGCCTCAGTAGAGGACGCTTGGGTCAGAGAGGTTGTATCGTCAGGATACAAGATAGAGTTCGTCTCTTCCACGGGATCGTTTCTTCGAATCCCGTCCTCCAAAAGATCCAGCTTTGATTCCGGGGTTCTTTACGGCCATCGACTCTCTCCTCAGTTCCGGGGTGATTGTGCCCGTTCCCGAATCGGAGCGGTTTACAGGGTTTTAGTCAAACCTATTTGTCGCGCCGAAAAAAGACGGGGCGGTCCGACCCATCTTGGATCTCAAGCTGCTCAACAAGAGGGTCCGTCTTCGCCACTTCCGGATGGAGTCGGTTCGTTCGGTAATCGCTTCCATGGAGGAGCAGGAATTCATGTGTTCAATAGACATCCAAGATGCCTATCTACATGTTCCCATATTCTACGGACATCAGAAGTTCCTGCGTTTTGCGGTTCACCAGGAACATTACCAGTTTATCGCGCTGCCCTTCGGTCTCGCCACCGCTCCCAGAGTCTTCACGAAGATCATGGCTGCCTTGATGGCTTTATTGAGGATCAGAGATCTCGTTCTTTTTCCGTACCTTGACGATATTCTGATCTAAGCTCCCTCTTTCCAACAGGCACGCCTAAGTTTGACGATCGTCCTAGACACTCTTTCCAATTTCGGGTGGATCGTCAACAGGAAAAAGTCCTGTCTGGTTCCTACTCAACGTCTTGTGTTTCTGGGCCTCCTGTTCGACACTCGTCGGTCAAGGGTCTTTCTCCCACAAGAGAAGATTCTCTCCCTGCGGCAGGATGTACAATCGCTGCAGACCACACGATTTCCGTCCCTCCAAACAACCATGAGGGTACTGGGAAAGATGGTGGCGGCGATAGAGGCAGTTTCCTTTGCCCAATTTCACACCAGACCTCTCCAACACGCCATTTTGTCGAGGTGGAACAGGTCGGCTCTGTCCCTGGATCGCCCTGTTCGTCTTTCATGCCGGATGAAGCGGTCACTCAACTGGTGGTTGACGTCACCTCTCATCCTCTTGGGGCGGTCTTTTCTTCCCGTTCACTGGCAGATAGTAACAACGGATGCCAGCCTCCTCGCCTGGGGTGCAGTGTTCCGCCATCACACTGTTCAGGGTTGTTGGTCGACTCCGGAATCTGCTCTGCCGATCAACGTCCTAGAGATACGAGCGATCCATCTGGCTCTCGTCCACTGGGAGAGGCTCCTCAGGGGCCTGCCTGTCCGGATTCAGACAGACAATGCCACAGCGGTGGCATATATCAACCGCCAAGGAGGGACACGGAGTGTCTCAGCCCTGGCAGAAGTGTCCAAGATCCTTCAGTGGGCAGAGATTTCGGTACCGACAATCTCCGCGGTACACATTCCCGGCGTAGACAACTGGGCCGCCGATTTTCTCAGCCGCGAGGGTCTCGCGGCAGGAGAGTGGTCCCTACATCCGGAGGTATTTCTTCAGCTCTGCCGTCGTTGGGGAACCCCGGACGTAGATCTGCTAGCTTCTCGCCTCAACAGGAAAGTCCAACAGTTTGTATCCAGGGCTCGAGATCCTCTCGCAGTGGGCGCCGAAGCTCTGGCCATTTCTTGGTCGCAGTTCGAGCTCCCCTACCTGTTTCCTCCCCTGCCTCTTCTTCCCAAGCTGTTGAAGATCAAAGCAGAAGGAATTCCAGTCATTCTCATCGCCCCGAATTGGCCCAGAAGGTCTTGGTTCGCGGACATTGTCAACCTTCTTGCGGACGCCCCCTGGAAGCTTCCAGACAGGGCAGATCTGCTGTCTCAAGGCCCGATTTGCCACCCCAATTCTCGGCCGCTCAATTTAACGGCGTGGCTGTTGAGACCGAGGTTTTGAAATGAGCAGGATTCTCCGGTCGAGTAATTCATACCATGATCCGAGCCAGGAAGCCATCATCTTCCAAAATTTACTACCGTACTTGGAAGGCCTATTTCACTTGGTGTGAGGCCAATAACATCGCGCCCATGTGCTTTTCGCTCCCTTCCGTTCTGGCGTTTCTTCAGGCAGGGCTGGATGCGGGGCTTGCTCTCAGTTCCTTGAAGGGTCAAGTTTCGGCGCTGTCCATTTTGTTTCAGAAGATGGTGGCCTCCCGCCCTCAGGTCAAAACCTTTCTTCAGGGCGTGGCTCACACGGCTCCTCCGTATCGAGCGCCCGTGGATCCATGGGATCTTAATCTGGTTCTTGAGGTTCTGCAAGGTTCTCCTTTTGAACCTCTCAGGGATGTTTCCCTTTCTCTCCTTTCTTGGAAGGTAGCTTTTCTGGTGGCCATCACTTCCATCCGGCGCGTGTCATAATTGGCGGCTCTTTCTTGCCGCTCTCCTTTCTTGGTACTTCACCAGGACAAGGTAGTTCTGCGGCCTCCGCCCTCTTTTCTTCCGAAGGTGGTGTCCTTTCACCGAGGATATTGTTCTGCCGTCCTTCTGTCCGAGTCCAACTCACCCTCGGGAGTGGTCCCTGAACAAGCTGGATCTGGTCAGGGCGATGAGAGTCTATCTGTCTAGGACGACTTCCTTGCGTAAGACAGACTCTCTTTTCGTCATTCCAGATGGGGCGCGGAAAGGTCACCCAGCTTCCAAAGCTACTATTGCTCCCTGGATCAGATTGGCAATTTCGGAGGTCTACCGGGTTAAGCATCGAGTGGCCCCTCCGGGGATCAGAGCGCACTCTACCCGGGCAGTGGGTGCTTCCTGGGCGGTACGCCACAGAGCCTCCGCGCTGCAGCTTTGCAAAGCTGCAACCTGGTCTTCGGTTCACACGTTTGTGAAATTCTACAAGGTCCACACCTACGCTTCGGCGGACGCCAGCCTAGGTAGACGGATCCTGCAGGCAGCGGTGGTGAGTCCACTGGCCTGATGGAAGTTTGTTTCCCACCCCAGGGACTGCTTTGGGACGTCCCATGGTCTCTGTGTCTCCCAATAAGGCGAACGAGAAAACAGGATCTCTGGGTTGCTTACCGTAAAATCTGTTTCTCGGAGCCTTCATTGGGGGACACAGCACCCTCCCATGTTCTACAACTCCTGTTCTTACTTTGGTTACAGTTGAGTTGTTTGTTCTGTTTTCAATCAACCAATCTATTCTGTTACTTCTCCTACTGCTTTCTCACTAACTGAGGAATTCCCTGCCGGTCGGTGGGGTGTACACTGCGGAGGAGGAGCTAACCTTTTTTTGTGCATAGTGTCAGCCTCCTAGTGGCAGCAGCAAACACCCATGGTCTCTGTGTCCCCCAATGAAGGCTCCGAGAAACAGATTTTACGGTAAGCAACCCAAAAATCCTGTTTTTTAGGTTGTGCGGATTTTGTTGAAAAATCCGCAGGTAAATCCGCAGGACAAAAGTCCTGCGGAATAGCCTGCGGTTTTGCCCTGCGGTTTCACACCTCATAATGGATAGGTTTGAAACCGCAGTGGAATCCGCACAAAGAATTGACATGCTGCAGATTGTAACCCACAGCAAATCCACGCGGAAAAATCTGCAGCATGTGCACAGCGTTTTTCAGTTTACTATTGAAAACAATGATACTGTACAACGCACCTAAATCTGCTGCGGACCCGCAGGGCCAAAACCGCTGCGGATCCGCAGCAGAATCCGCACCATGTGCACATAGCCTAGGAGCACAGTGGCCTCCATAATCCTTAAATGGAAGAAGTTTGGGACCACCAGAAGTCTTCCTAGACTTGGCCGTCCAGCCAAACTGAGCAATCATGGGAGAAGAGCCTTGGTGAGAGAGGTAAAGAAGATCCCCAAGATCACTGAGGCTGAGCTTCACAAATGTAGTAGGGAGATGGGAGAAAGTTCCATAAAGTCAACTATCACTGCAGCCCTCCACCAGTCGGGCCTTTATGGCAGAGTGGCCCGACGGAAGCCTCTCCTCAGTGCAAGACATATGAAAGCCCACATAGTTTGCTAAAAACACATGAAGGACTCCCAAACTATGAGAAATAAGATTCTCTTGTCTGATGAGATGAAGATAGACCTTTTTGGTGATAATTCTAAGTGGTATGTGTGGAGAATACCAGGCACTGTTCATCACCTGCCCAATGCAATCCCAACAGTGAAACGTGATGGCAGCATCATGCTATGGGGGTGTTTTTCAGCTGCAGGCACAGGACGACTGGTTACAATTCAAGGGAACACAAATGTGGCCAAGAACAGAGAGATCCGGGATGAAAACCTCTTCCAGAGTGCTCTGGACCTCATACTTGGCCAAAGGTTCACTTTCCAACAAGACAATGACCCTAAACACACAGCTAAAATAACAAAGGAGTGGCTTCAGAACAACTCTGACCATTCTTGACTGGCCCAGTCAGAGCCCTGACCTAAACCCAGTTGAGCATCTCTGAAGAGACCTGAAAATGGCTGTCCACCAACGTTCACCATCCAACCTGACAGAACTGGAGAGGATCTGCAAGGAAGAATGGCAGAGGATCTCCAAATCCAGGTGTGAAAAACTTGTTGCATCATTCCCAAGAAGACTCATGGCTGTACTAGCTCAAAAGGGTGCTTCTACTCAATACTGAGCAAAGGGTCTGAATACTTATGCCCATGTGATATTTCAGTTTCTCTTTTAATAAATTTGCAAAAATTTCTACATTCCTGTTTTTTTCAGTCAAGATGGGGTGCAGGGTGTACATTAATGAGAAAAAAATGAACTTTTTTGAATTTACCAAGTGGCTGCAATGAAACAGTGAAAAAAAATTCAAGGGGTCTGAATACTTTACGTACCCACTGTACTTTGCAAATTTATCATACATTTATCACAATTTCTTTTTTTTTGTCTACCCACTTTGTGAGACTTATGGAGGTTTTTGGCCATGTACCCAAATATGTTTTGTTCACCGAGCCACTTATTTATCACTTTTGCCTTATGGCATGGTCTCCACCATGCTTGAAAAGCATTGTTCATCACCAAATTGCTGCCGGATTTTTAGGAGTTGTTCTTGGAGGATGTTTAGATTCCATTCATTATTCTTGTTCTCAAGCAAAATTGTGAGTGAGCCCGCAGGGTTGGGTGAAAAACAAACCCCACACACGAATGGTCTCATGACGTTTTCCTATTGGCATGACACAGGACTCGTGATCGCGCTCACATTTTCTTCTCTGAAGAATCATTCTACCAGATGTCCCACACAGTCTGAAGGGAAGTACGTCAGAGAAAATAACTTTGCAGGAAGCACAGGGATTGGACTGCAGAAAACTGGGGTAAAGTTATTGTCTCTGATGAAGCCCCCTTCAGACATGAATAGCTAAGATTGGATTACCCCTTAAAGGCACAAAATAGCTGAATCCTTAAAGAAAATGTCTTATTTCAATCAAGTTTTTGTTTCATTTATTTAATAAAAAAAACATTTTGCCATTTTTTTTTTTTTTTTTTTATATCACGATTTGTATTCAAAAGCAAAATTGGTAATCTTCCAATAATCATAATAGTCACTGGCGCTCTTTTAGACTCATGGGCCCTAAATCTTCAACATGTTTTTCCCATCTTATAGCTGCACAAAAAGTTTGCTACTTTTGACATTTTTCATGCCAGCACCCGCAAAATCCGCTGAAGATGGCAAAGCATGGGCTGGATAGGGTGTGTCAAATCTGGAGTAACGCTTCTGGCAAGGTGCAGAGGTGCATGCCAGTGATAAGATGTGCCTCTTAATGAATTAGGCGCATCGTACTCCTGCACACCCATCATTAAGACACTGTATACACCTGCAAACGCTGTGCATGGGCAGAAATCTGCCAATTATTTGTGGCGGTGGGGTTACACAGAACTCATGAATATGGAGGGCTACCTGGAAACCAGTCTTCTAGTGATGAAATCACTGTTTTATTATTAGCAGGAGATTATCAAAACTAGAGCAAACAGCCCAGTAAATGACACGTTGCTGGAATCAGTCTCTGCCCCTGCATCTTGCTGCTCTCAGGTTGTGTGACAAATTCACTTCAAGAGTATGTTTTGCTGTGGAATCTGCACCAAAGAGACATTACACCACTGTTTTCATACCATAGTTATCATAATCTTGTCAGAAACACACTCGTATGTATGAGCAGCAATGGGATTACCAATAAAAACCAACTGGACGTGTATTTTTGTATTGTGTGTTTTGGAGGGCATCGGAATAAAAATTACCATTATACTTTGTATGAACATAACATAAGGGTTTTAGGGCTTGGGAACAGGTTCAGGCTTATGATGCTATTCAGAGGGGGTCTTTCTAGAGTTTGCAAGTACTCCAGTTAGACCACCTGTAAAAGTTGTCTTCTATGTGCACTCAAGAAAGTCTATGCTATTGGCGTATTCTCTATAGTGTCAGCTCCTCTCCATGGTCATTTTGTATGTGGTCTGAAAGCTGCAGAAACAAAGATCGTGGAATTGTAGTAGATATATAGAAGCCTTAGCCATGTGTGGGCTGCTAAGATTATCACAATGTACGGGAGGTGGCTCAGCATGCAAGTCAAAGATAGATGCATAATGTCAGTATCATGCATCACAGAGATCAGATGTTTCTTCTTCATGCCTTTCACACAATTTGTTAACCAAGTTACTGAGAAATGTCTTCTTTATTCCTACTCACGATAAATATTCAAATGTTATACTGAATATTCTTCTTCGTAGAACAAGCATTTAAAGCTACTTCTCAGGAAGCCACCAAAATCAGCCTGGCTTACTCCAAGCCTCCAGTGCCATCAGAAGAGGTGAGCGAGGCCACAGGTGAAAGAGACTGTCATTTCTGGGCTATTTTGGAGTTCTTAACTTATATCTTGTTCAGTTTTTACCTGTGAAGTTTTAAGTGGCATTACAGATTTTTTGTCATTAGATATCTTAACCCACGAGCCTGTTTCCACCTTCCTGACCCCGCCAAACTTTACAATTCTGACCAGTGTTACACTATAAGGTGATAACTCTGGAACGCTTTAACGGATCCCACTGATTCTGAGACTGCTTTTTTCGTGACATATTGTACTTCATGACAGTGGTAAAAATGTGTTCTATATGACTTACGTTTATTATGGAAAAAAAAAATAAAATCAAAGGTGGCAAAAATTTTGAACATTTTAAAATTTTCAAACTTTTAATTTTTATGCCCTTAAATCGCAGAGAGATGGCACACAAAATAGGTAATAAATAACATTTCCCACATGTCTACTTTACATCAGCACAATTTTTTAACATAATTTTTTTTCGTTAGGAAGTCAGAAGGTTTAAAAGATGACCAGCGGTTTCTCATTTTTCCAAGATTTACATTTGAAGTCACTTTGAGGGGTCTTTATGACAGAAAATGCCCAAAAGTGACACCATTCTAAGAACTGCACCCGTCAAGGTGCTCAAAACCACAATTAAGTTTATTAACTCTTCAGGTGCTTCACGAGAACTGAAGCAATGTGGAAGAAAAAAATGAACATTTCACTTTTTTTCACAAAATGTTTACTTTAGACTCATTTTTTTTATTTTCACAAGGGTTACAGGAGAAAATAAATCCCAAAATGTGTTGTGTAATTTCTCCTGAGCATGCCAGTACTCCATATTTGTGGGAAAACTATTGTTTGGGTTCAGAATTGAGCAGCCAATCACAGCTATTGTAGTTGTGGGGGGACGGTGCTACGATTCCGCTCTCAGAAACAGCAGGCACCTTCATGCGGTCACCGTGAGTGTAGTCTACATATACTTCATTGGTTGGGAAATCCTTCACTTCCATGATATATACATACCTCAAATGTTGGGAAGGTATGAGGAGCCCAAATTGATTGGTTTAATGCAATTTATGTAGCAGAACAGACAGTGCTGATTTCCTGGTGTGCAGTTGGATTTGGGAGACAAAACTGCTAAAGTGTTATAACTAACCTCATAAAGTGATGGTTAGTGCTAGGATATACTATTACTTTGTGATCAGTTAGGGTCCAGCCTCTTCACCCACACCAATCCTGAGAAAGAAGGGACCACAGAGCTATTTCACTTGAATGGAGCTGTGACGCAGATCTCTGTGCCCCATCATTCTCACCGATATGACATCACTTTATCAGATAAAGTTAATTAATACAAATTTGAAAAGTGATACCTAAGGTCATTTTTCCACTTAGTGTAATCATTTGTGTTTTTGTGTGCAGAAAATATGCTCTGTTTAAAGATAATCTGTCATGGCCAATCACGCTACTAACCTGCAGATGATGTAGGAGAGAGACTAAAAATTATTCTAATGGCCCGACCTTCATTAATAATAAAGATAACACAAACAGTGCTGTTTGTAACCCTCTGCATACATGTTCCGTGTGCTACTGGAGCTGCTCCTCACTACTGCCCCCTCCCTTATGGGATGTTACATAACAGATCGGGGGCGTGGCCTTCTCGCGACTTCTACTGGCAGCCTGCCCCCTGATGTCTCCTTGTCTGCAGTTCAATATGAGGGGGCGACAAGTATGATGATGAAATATGTACAGTAGATCAGAGGCTAACTAAAGGGGTATTATCAAGTTGTCTCTTGAGCAGCTCAAAGCTATGTGATCTCCTTACACTCTCCTCATTTCCTGTTTCTTTGACAGGGCGGGTTCTCCTCTTAAAAGGGGTTGTCCAGTCCAAATCGGTAAGTCGTCAGTCACGCTTTGTGACTGTAGACTTATGAATTCCCCCAGTGCATGCACTGTGTGAGGATTTGTCATTTTTTTAGCATACTCCCGGCCAGAGCCTGACCTGTGGGCACGGCCTTGCTTCCATACACGTGTACGGAGTGAGGCCGTGCCCTCTAGTCAGCCTTGCCCACTGTTCGGCTGTGTCACTAGACGGAATGGCCTAACCAATCTCCAGACCTGAACCCAATAGAAAATCTTTGGAGGGAGCTGAAACTCAATGTTGCCCAGCGACAGACCCAAAACCTGAAAGATCTGGAGAAGCTCTGTATGGCGAAGTGGGCCAAAATCCCTGCTGCAGTGTGTGCAAACTTGATCAAGACAGGTTGTGTCATGGGGCAGAAGTGTGGAGGCAGCACTAGACTGGGGATGAATGGTGAGGAACCACTCAGTTTATTATTTTATACATGTACAAGTCTATCCCTCACAACGTCTTTAAATAACCTGCATTATGAGCATTCAAATTAATGACAATGATTAGCCTTTAGAATGGCCACAATAATCATTACATGCCAGGGGATTTTTTTCCAGGAAAAGAGAAAGACAAAGGATATTTGTTTTTGGCCTACTGTAAGCCCCATTTGGGTGGATCTTGACTTGCTGTTGTTTATTCTGATGCGTCCCATTTCCAATGTAGGTTTATACATACTGCTTTTTTCCTTTCATTATAGGACTGTCAAAAGTTAAGTGACGGTCTTCTCAATGCTATTTTGGCAGCGTCCTCTTTGTATTATTCTCTTCCAAAGGATCAAGGTAAGCAATTATGAACTGTCCTTATGCATCTGCATTGTGTACACAATTATTAGGCAATTTGTGTTTTTGACGATTAATTTTCTTATTGAACAACTACAGCGCTGTTGGTCAATGAAGTAAACCTGAATATTTAAGAAAGTAAAAGTGAGGTTTTGTCTTTCTTAGGCAAATATCTGTGTGCAGAACTACTGGGCAACTATTAGGGCTCATTCAGACGTTCATGCCGATTGATCTGAGCACAGACCACTAATGCACTTTCTGGCCATGGCTCTCCCAACCCGAGCGCATATTTCTATGAGGCTGTGCTGTTCAGGTCGTCAAAGCTGCAGCTAGTCCATGCATTGTGGTCTGAGATTGGACCGATTTACTTGGACGTTTGAATGAGCCCTTACTGTGCATAATTATTGTGCAACTAAGTGAAAAACACAAATTTTCCCAACTCAATTGTTAATTTTAATGCGTTAAAATGAGACAAAGGGCTAAATATGGATATGGTCCGCACTGCTGAATAATGGAGGGTCACTCTGTATCGGATATGATGCTATTTGCGCTGATCTCTCTAGCGGTAGTTTCATTGAATGTGAGAATAGTAACCAAGTTCAAAATGTACATTTTTCCCATAAAAAAATACCAGTGACCAATATTGTCTTGCTTGTTTCACTGGTCTACACAAAAAAATCATCAGCAAAGGTAATGTGTCTGTTTTATAGAGTTTGATGTTTTGATTCCAAAATATGCTTGGTTTTGCTCTATCACATAAAGTTTCTGAGATAGAAGTATTTTTGTTATTACGTTATTTTTGCATTTTCCGCGTCTCCTCTGGTCAGCTCTGCCTCTGTCAGTATGCGGCATGCGTACCCTATCTTTAGCATTAGGTACGCAGGCCGTGTCGATGTATGCGGATGCCTCCACATGCGTCGTTTTGACGGTGCGGCGGCCGCACCAAAATGCAACATGCTGCGTTTGCCGCAGGTCCCTCTGCAGCTCCTCCATACGCTAGTGTGAAACTAGCCTACGTGGTGAAAAAAATTCCAAAGTTTGGTAAAAAAAAATCCGCAATTTTCCGAGACCCATAGCGTCTCCATTTTTCGTGATCTGGGGTTGGTTGAGGGCTTATTTTTTGTGTGCCGACCTGGCGTTTTTAATGATACCACTGTCGTGCAAATACTTTTGATCGCCCGTTATTGCATTTTAATGCAATGTCGCGTCGACAAAAAAAAGTAATTCTGGCACTTTGATTTTTTTTCTCGCTACGCCGCTTAGCGATCAGGTTAATCCTTTTTTTATTGATAGATCAGGCGATTCTGAACGCGGAGATACCAAGTATGTGTATGTGTGATTTTTTTTAAATTGTTTTATTTTGATTGGGGCGAAAGGGGGTGATTTGATCTTTTAGGTTTTTTATTTTTTTAATTTTTAAACACTTTTTTTTTTTTTAACTTTTGGTATGCTTCAATAGCCTCCATGGGAAGCATGCCATACTTGATCGGCTCTGCTACATACAGGCGATGCTCAGATCGCCTATATGAAGCAGATTTACAGCATTGCTATGAGCGCCAACAGCAACCATAGAAATCTCTTTGAGACCTCTGGTAGTCAAGGCAACACGTCGCTGACCCTCGATCACGTGACGGGGGTCAGCGATGCGTGCATTTCCGGCCTTGTGTCCGAAAGCGCTAGTTAAATGCCTGCTGTCAGCGTTTGACAGCGGGATTTAACTAGTTAATAGGCATGGACGGATCACGATTCCGCTGGCGCCTATTGCGGGCACATGTCAGCTGTTTATAACAGCTGACATGTCGTAGTTTTGAGGTGGGCTCACCGCCGGAGCCCACCTCAAAGCAAGGGACACCGACCGCTGACGTACTATCCCGTCAGCGGTTGGAAAGGGGTTAAAAAGATGTACCAGATGTACTTTAAGTGTCCACTTGGTGATCAAGGCAAAAGCTGGGCCCCTCGTGATATGCTCAAGTTCAAATGGTTTTCGTGACTGGGTGAATATGAGGAAAGTGCCTATGGCATTTGCTGCTCCCATGATTTGGAGAGAACCCAAAAGTCATAGTGATGACTGCTACTTTTAGGCCGGGGTCACACTAACCAATGCAAAATACGGTCAGTATTTTACATGCGTAATACGGATGAATGGCCCCTAAACAGTGCTCCGTATGTCATCCGTAATCAAGGTGTGGTCGCGTATTTTGCGCATGTAAGCATCCGTATGTAATCCGTATGGCATCCGTATGGTGAGATTTTCTCGCAGACTTGCAAAATGGACATATAATGGAGCCCAATGACAGGGTTTATAACAGAAACCAAAGAATAGATATAGACACATAGAATGCATATATATATATATATATATATATATATATATATATATACACACACTCACTGGCCACTTTATTAGGTACACCTGTCCAACTGTGTGTTAAGACTTAATTTCTAATCAGCCAATCACATGGCGGCAACTCAGTGCATTTAGGCATGTAGACATGGTCAAGACAATCTCCTGCAGTTCAAACCGAGCATCAGTATGGGGAAGAAAGGTGATTTGAGTGCCTTTGAACGTGGCATGATTGTTGGTGCCAGAAGGGCTGGTCTGAGAATTTCAGAAACTGCTGATCTACTGGGATTTTCACGCACAACCATCTCTAGGGTTTACAGAGAATGGTCCGAAAAAGAAAAAAAATCCAGTGAGCGGCAGTTCTGTGGCCGGAAATGCCATGTTGATGCCAGAGGTCAGAGGAGAATGGGCAGACTGGTTCGAGCTGATAGAAAGGCAACAGTGACTCAAATTGCCACCCGTTACAACCAAGGTAGGCAGAAGAGCATCTCTGAACGCACAGTGCGTCGAACTTTGAGGCAGATGGGCTACAGCAGCAGAAGACCACACTGGGTACCACTCCTCTCAGCTAAGAACAGGAAACTGAGGCTACAATTTGCACAAGCTCATCGAAATTGGACAGTAGAAGATTGGAAAAACGTTGCCTGGTCTGATGAGTCTCGATTTCTGCTGCGACATTCGGATGGTAGGGTCAGAATTTGGCGTAAACAACATGAAAGCATGGATCCATCCTGCCTTGTATCAACGGTTCAGGCTGGTGGTGGTGGTGTCATGGTGTGGGGAATTTTTTCTGGGCACTCTTTGGGCCCCTTAGTACCAATTGAGCATCGTTGCAACGCCACAGCCTACCTGAGTATTGTTGCTGACCATGTCCATCCCTTTATGACCACAATGTACCCAACATCTGATGGCTACTTTCAGCAGGATAATGCGCCATGTCATAAAGCTCGAATCATCTCAGATTGGTTTCTTGAACATGACAATGAGTTTACTGTACTCAAATGGCCTCCTCAGTCACCAGATCTCAATCCAATAGAGCATCTTTGGGATGTGGTGGAACGGGAGATTCGCATCAGGGATGTGCAGCCGACAAATCTGCGCCAACTGTGTGATGCCATCATGTCAATATGGTCCAAAATCTGAGGAATGCTTCCAGCACCTTGTTGAATCTCTGCCACGAAGAATTGAGGCAGTTCTGAAGGCAAAAGGGGGTCCAACCCCTTACTAGCATGGTGTACCTAATAAAGTGGCCAGTGAGTGTATATGTGTATTCTATGTGTATATATCTATTCTTTCGTTTCTTTATTAAACCTGTCAGTGTGAGTTTACTGTATCGTGCACTGAATTGCCGGCTTTGCTAAAAGACACCGGGTGCGTATTTCTCACAAGTCACGTGTGTTCCGTGTGTATTCCGTATTTTTTGCGCACCTATAGACTTGCATTGGCGTACTACGGGCGTAGTACGCTGACAATCGCAGCATGCTGCGATTGGCACGGACCGTAGAGTACGGATAAGAAATATACGGCTGGTGCGAGGGACCCCATAGAGAATCATTGGTCCGTGTCTAATGCGTGCTTTTAGCGCCTCTCACTCGGCCTTATTTTGTCAAACTGATTGGCTTTTCTACAAAGAACAAACATAAGATTAATTACCCTGAACTTGAATCTGCAATTAGGCTGGTTAAACTTGGTGGTACCTTGCTAGTTCTTGTACCACCGTTGTCTGGATTGGATCAGAATGATGTAGAATATGAAAACTATGGAGCTGAAGCTACTGGCAAAGACATGGAGACCTCAACTCAAGATGAGTATGTACCTGATGGAGCAGCCAGAACGCGTTACTCAACGTGAATTAACCCCTTCGTGACCGGGCCAATTTTTTAAATTCTGACCCATGTCACTTTATGTGGTGATAAATCTGGAACACTTCAACAATTCCCAGTGATTTTGAGACTGTGTTTTCGTGGCACATTATAATTTATGATAGTGGTAAATTTAGATTGATATATTTGTGTTTATTTATAAAAAAATAGAAACTTGACATATGTAAAAAAAAAAATTGCAATGTTCAAACTTTGAATGATTATCCCTTTAATCCAGATTGTCACACCACAGAAAAACATTAATAAATAACATTTCCCTCATGTCTGCTTTACATCAGCACCATTTTTAAAACGCTAATTTATTTTGTTAGCCTTTTAGGAGGTTTAAAAATGTAGCAATGATTTTTCATTTTTTGAAGGAAATTTGCAAAATTTATTTTTTTGAGGGACCTATCCAGGTTTGAAGTGACTTTGGGGGTGCTATATATTGGGAAACCCCAAACATGATACCATTTTAAAAACTGCACCCCCTGACATATTGAAAACTGCTGTCAGGTAGTTTATTAGCCCTTCAGGTGATCTTCAGGAATTAATGGAAAGTGGCATGACAGAAATGAAAAAGTGTTTGTTTACCACCTATATGTCACTGACTTCTGAACTGTCCGCTATAGCCGTTTTGGTCTGAGCATGCTCAGTAGCTCTGCCCACAAGACACATATATAAAAGCAAGACAGTGGGACCCTCAGCCACACCCAACATGCCACCCAAGACAGGAACCAGGCGCAGGAGAAGGCAGGAGACCACTGCAGCACCATCAGCATCACCACCACGCCAAATGGAGCAGCAAATGGAACATGCTGAGGAGGGGAGTCCAGCAGCAGATGAGAGACGGTAATTATCAAATCCCCCATTCCTCCAAACTAGGGCCATGGAATATCAAGATATTCATTGGCCCTTTGTTTCTCTTTATTCAACAGCCGCCCAAGAGATGCAGCAGCTGTAACACCACCCACAGGCATGGAGTCTGGCCAGCAGGAAGACAGCACATCTTCTTCTGGGAGCCCTCCCTCTCATCGTCAGCGTTTGACGGTAAGTTTTTATTTCCAAAATCCATCATCTCTGTAATATATGTCTATTCATTGCCTTTTATTTCAAAACAGGAATCACAAGATGAAGAGGAGCTCCCAGAAGAAGAAGGAAGGGGTGGACAGACACCTGGAGTGGGCTCACAATTGGTAAGTTTTTGGCATCAAACGCAGAAACACAACATCACACTACACACAACACATAGAAAACAATGTTCTGCAGACCACACACAGCAAACAAATGCCTACATCCAAAGACATAACATTTTTTGTTTTCTTCTCTAGTCTTCCCAATCTGGTGCTCGGCCAAGAGGTCCTCGCAGTGCCTCCCAGGGTCATCGGCGACAGCAACGTGGCGGTCACCAGCGTGTAAGTATAAATATTTTTGCTTTGTTTTTTTGCACTTTTTATTTCATTTCTTTTGTGGAGGCTAATTATCTTATTTTTGTCTTTTTCTTTAACAGCCTTCACAGCGTGCTCCCGACTCTGACGGTGAGGATGGAGGAATCGATGTGGACCACCTCATCGATCTCGTCAGAGAAAGGGAGCCGCTCTGGAATATGGCTGACCGCCGCCACGCTGACCTGATCGTTACCCGACGACTCTGGGAGGAAATCTGTTCGCTCCTTGTGGACCGCTGGGAGGACCTCGATGCTCGGGCCCAGATTAAAGAGCGTAAGTATATTCAGTACCGGTTGCTTGATGTAAACCAGTGTTTCCCGAACAACAGTCCTCGTGGTCCCCACGGATCATGTGTTCAGGATTTCTATTTACTATGGAAATCCTGAAAACATGACCCCTGGGGACCATGAGGACTGGAGTTTGGGAAACACTGATGTTGTATACTAACCACTCCTTTCTCGTTTCAGGGGACAGAATTGTGAAGCGGTGGCGGTCTGTGAGGGATCGTTTCAAGAAGGAGTTCAATAAAGAGATGCGGGCCCCGAGTGGATCTGGAGGACGCAGGAGCAAGTACAAGTACGCACAAGCCCTGTCGTTCCTCCGGGATACTATGGTCACCAGAAGGTAAATATTACACACCACATGTGAAAAAAAAATGTTTAGATGTAACAATTTTTTTTCAGCCAGGGCCATGCCTTGTCACTTTTTAATTGTTTTTTTTTCTCTTTATTCCACAGCACGGTGAGCAGCACTCGGGAGCCTGCACGGTTGGACCCTTCTGAGGCGATCCCTGAGGAGACCGGCACCGAGGGACACTTCGACCGCCCCGGTACATCTGCACCTTCACAGCCTTCCCACACATTCGACCCCTCTGTCCCATCCACCAGCACAGGAGCATCGTGGCCGCCTACATTACATGAAGCTGCTGGTGAGGAGATCGCTTTCCCTTTACCCCACCCTTCTGCCCCTGCCACCTCAAGTACATCTGCGGGTACTGGGCGGCAGAGGGGTCAGGAAAAGACTTATGCGCCAGAGTTCTTGCATCTGAATGCATCTTTCCAGAACTGTCTAAAAGTCTTGTCAGAGCAAATCTCCGCAGGCTTTCAGCAGATCAACTCCAGCATTCTGGAGGTGAAGACACTTCTGCAAACCATGCATTCAGAAGCAAGATCTTCGCCAAACCACACCTTTTTCAGGTCTGTTGTGGAGCGCATGGAAACGCTATCTCCTACCGAGCAGATGCATGTAATGCATTCATGCCACGGTGTTCTCCAGCACGTTACCTCCCAACCTCCTCTTCCCACCCCAGTAGTTCCTCCACCTGCACCCCCTCCAGCCACTTTCCATCCTCCCCCTCCTATTACATACCATCCACCTCCCCAGTACCTGCAACCTCCCCAGTACCAGACAACTCCCCACTTCCAGCAACCTGCCCCATACCAAACTCCTTCCCCATACAACTTGCCATCAACGTCAACTGCTCCTACAGTCCCTGCCCAACCCTCCACTCCACCGCCCACCACCTCTTCTGCCTCCCACATGTCCACCCATTCTGTAGCTTTTTCCACACCTTCACCTCTAACTGTTCCTTCCCCACCACGATCCCAGTCCTCTCTCCACACTCCCAGTGTCGAAGTGTCCTGCAGCCCCTCCAGCAGTATTTCCACCCCACACTACACAGATTTATAATGTGTGTATTTTAATAAAAATGACCAGTTTTATGGTTTCAAAGCTTTATTAAAAAAGTTTATTAAAATTTAAAAACAGTTTACTAAAAAAAACATTTTTCAATAAAAGTTAAATTATTTTACACTGGTTGTCTGTCATTTCTTTCTGCGGCCAAAAAGGTTAAATACAGGGTATTTAAAAGGTAAAATGGTATTCAAAACTAGGTATATAACTGTGGGTAAATTTTAGCTTTTTGCCACAGTTGTGTTCCTGGTTGTGTTTGAAGCAAAGTATTTCACCTAAAAAGTTGTGTTTATTGTTTGTGATTTCCTAACAATGTACACAACTTTTGTTACAAGGTGAAATACTTTGCATAAAACACAACCAGGTACACACCTGTGGCCTAAAGGTAAAAATAGTAAGACCATGACAAGATAGCCAACTTTGGTTGGCAAAGGTATATACTGTTGGTACAGAAGGTACACAAGTTTGGTTAAGGGCACAAATCTTTCACACTCTGTCATCCTGCCAGTGTACTCTGCCTTGAGGTGACATAAAGTATAGTGCAAAATTGTCCCTCATTACTGAAACCGTCACAGAACTTCTAGTGGTAATGTCATGGTAATCTTGCAAGGTGGTTTCTTCAGAGGTGTCCTCAATGGAAATGGGTTCCTTGCAGATAACAAAATTGTGGAGTACCACGCAAGCTTTGATCACCTCGTCCACAGTTTCTGTCTTGAGGTTGATCGCAGTCAATAGGACCCGCCATTTGGCTGTCAGAATACCAAAGGTACATTCAACCATTCTTCTTGCTCTTGTGAGGCGGTAATTAAAAATGCGTTTTGTTCTTGACAATCTTCTGCTACCGTACGGTTTCAAAAGGTGTTCTGACAGCTGGAAGGCTTCATCCCCTACACAGACAAATGGCATAGGTGGACCAGATGTTTGCGGCAGCGGTCTAGGGGGTGGGAACTGGAAGGTGTTTCCATACAGTTTACGCCCCATGGCAGACAGTTTGAAAACTTGAGAGTCATTGGAGCGGCCATAGGCCCCAATATCAACAGCAATAAATTTGTATTCCGCGTCAGCGATGGCCATGAGGACAATTGAAAAATATTTCTTGTAATTGAAATATCCCGATCCGGCTGGCTTTACAATGCGGATATGTTTCCCGTCCACAGCGCCCAAGCAGTTGGGAAACTGACATATCTGTTGAAACTTTTCTGAAATTTCAATCCACCTCTCTGTTGTGGGCTCTGGTAAAAACTCTTCAGCTAAGGAGTCCCACAGTGCACGGCATGTGTACTTCACTATTCCAGATATGGTGGAAATCCCGAGTCTGTACTGGAAATGCAGTGACGAAAGGGATTCTCCAGTTGCAAGAAATCTGTGGGGAATTAAAAAACAATCAATTAGTTTTAAATCACAGCATTACATACAAAAACTCAGCTATAACACTTGGAGATACAAACTACCACCAACAAGATTGCAGTGAAAGTGTGCTCTGATGCGAGCATATCCAATAAATGTGGCTTACCTTAAAGTCACCATCAGACGCTCTGCGGGTGAAACAGAGAAGCGGCAATAGGTGTCTGCTTTTCTTATGAGGTGTGCAATGCGCTCCACCAAGTAATCAAAATTCTCCATTTTCATCCGAACATATCCAAAAAATTTATCCGGGTTTCGTCGAAGGTCCATGCAGAGTGTAGAAAAGACCCCACGCGTCATTCTCTTGGCTGTGATGGGGTGGATCCACAAACGTCGTCTACGATGCCTGATGCGCTGCTGTCTCGCTGTCTCCTTCTCCAGAACAATCCCCCTCAAACGATTCGCCTCCGCTGTAAAATCCGCCAAATTCTTCAGAATATTTCCAATGACAACATCCATCTTCGCCAGTAACTTGCTCTTCTCTCCAACCTGCACTTTCTCCTCTACAACCTGTCAAAGAAGGGCTGTAGGAACACGCTATATATAGTTTTCCAGTAGCCAATCCCGTTCGGAAGGCCACAAGGGGTGTTTTTAAAAACCGGATCCAGCGTAATCCGTCGAAAAACGGATCGAAAAACGGATGAACCAGATGAGACGGATCCGGTTTTGTCTGTCAAGAACAAGACGGATCCGGCAGAAAAACGGATCCGTCACATCCGGTTTTATGAAATATTTGCCGGATCCGGCGCTCCGGCACGACGCCGGATCGCGCCTGACGCCGAAAACCTGATGTGTGAAAGTAGCCTTATATCTCAGGTCAGTAAAAATACATATTGGCACTCATGAAGGTTAAATGATCTCATCTGAGACCTTTCATTGTCAAAAGTAAAGCTGAAATTCTTTCATCTAGGTTGAAACAGAAGAATCTTCTTCATGATGATGTCAAAGTGTGTTATTACCGAAACAGAAGTAACACTTTAACACAATTTTTCACAGTTGATGGACCAATGGTGTACGGTAACAATGTGATTGACCTCTCTGAGGAACTGAATCAAGAGTATTTTGTTGCAGATTGACGATTGTTTATTGACATCCCAAAGAAGTTTGAAAGCATGTTGCTTCACAATTTCTATTGTTCAATCATGTCATCTAAAGGAAAGTTATGAAAATCTATCAGTTGTTTTGGATGCTATACAATATAAGCATCATCAATGGAATATCTGTGGAGATTTGAAAGTGATTGGTCTGCTAATGG
The DNA here is from genome assembly GCF_039654945.1 of Dendrobates tinctorius. Classification (NCBI taxonomy): domain Eukaryota; kingdom Metazoa; phylum Chordata; class Amphibia; order Anura; family Dendrobatidae; genus Dendrobates; species Dendrobates tinctorius. Next base: position 107,471 of record NW_027361890.1, read on the forward strand.
GAATGCAAGAAGGTTTCAGAAAATATTGTTGTGTTTATGGGACACAAGAAGTACAGTAGAGCATTATGTTTGTCATGATTGGGGACAGAGAAACATCTATGCTCCAGGTAGAGACAATGTTCAGCATAATCCTTTAGTTGCTCCAACAAAAATCTTTCTTCCTCCACTACATATAAAGTTGGGATTGATTGAAAACTTTGTGAAAGCCATGGCAAAGACAAATTCACAAGGGTTCCAGTACATTTCACAGAAATTCTCCAGCATTACACCAGCAAAACTGAAGGAAGGGGTATTTGCTGGTCCTCAGATCAGAGAGCTTATGAGAGATGATGTGCTTGAAGGAACTCTAAATGATAAGGAATTGAGATCTTGGAAAAGCTTCAAGTGGATCTGTGAAAAGTTCTTAGGAAAACAAAAGTCTCCAGAATATGTTGAAGGTGTTGAGGAACTGTTAAACGCATACCAGTGTCTTGGATGTCACGTCTCTGAAAATACACTTTTTGCGTTCACATTTAGATTTCTTCCCTCAAAATCTTGGGGATGTAAACGGTGAACAAGGCGAGCGGTCTCAAGAGGACATTAAAGTAAAGGAACACTACTACCAGGGTTTTTGGAATGACTCAATGATGGCAGATTACTGTTGGATGTTATATAGGGACAACCCTGAAAAATCGCATCAGCGACAGTCTAATGTCAAGCACTTTTAATTTCTGACCATATTTTGGTTCCTATTTTGCATGTGAAATTATTTTGGTTCAGTAAAAGCGGTTTTGTAAGGTGAAGCATATTTTCTGATATGTAGATTACTGTTTTCTTAATGTCGCCAGTATATTTCCTATACCTTATAATAATGATGCTGCTCCATGGAAACTATATGTGCTACAGAAAAACTATATACATTTTTGAAATCCAGGACAAAAAGTTGATTCAGAAAAGTACAAAGTCACCTGCGATGATTGCAAAACATATTTTTTGTAGACCTGTATCATAAGCCTTCCATCCATGGAGTCTTGTCAGTTTCTTAATCTATCTACTTTTTGGGCAGCACCAGCCACTGCCTCCCAGATACTGATCAGAGAGGTGTGCTGCTTTCCTTCACTGTAAATCATCTGTTTTAGAAGGGCTCATTAGTTCTCAATAGTGTTTAGGTTAGGTGAGGAAGGAGCCACGTCCTTATTCTTTCATCTTGGCTAGCCATGCATTTTCCACGTTTTCCTGTAACACCGCTAGAAGAAAGTGTCTTCATAAAGCTGGTAATAGGTTTAGGAGTCGATTTGAAGTCCACCTTCAGCTCAAAAAAGCCCAACCACCTCATCTTTAATAATAGGAATTTTTTCCCCAATGTGAAGCTTACTGTTGCCACATGGGTTTTTTTGCCTTCCTCTGGATCAACCTGTTAGGGCAAGTTAGGATAGGATATGGGTTGAACTAGATGGACTTAAAGTCTTCCTTCAACCTTAATAACTATGTTACTATATCAGCACACGACAGTACTCCTCCTACAACTTGCTGTGTTATCAGTTGAAGTAGATGTCGTTGCCTGATTCTGGTCCAACCATGAGTCCATCCATCTAATCCATCAAGAATCACTCTTATCTCATCACATAATATTTTTTGGCCCAGTCTTGAAGATTCCCCTTCTGTGTCGTGTTCAGAGGTGGTCGGGTTTCATGCTCCCTTACCTCGGCCATATGTCTGAGCACTGAACACCTTTTACATCTGGACACTCCAGGGAGGTTACAGTTCTGGAATATGACAGCACTGGGTGATAATGGCTTACTGGTCATTTTATGCTAGATTTTTCTCAAATATTTGACAGTTAATGTACATTTTTTATATTTTTATCTAAAAACACATTTTTTTGCGATCCTGTTAACTATTTGTAACAAAGCGTTTGATGTTTCTGTGATCATGCACCAATATCCCTGTAAGACTTGTAACAATTTTTGACTTCTTGGAGTAAGTTAAATCTTTTATGGCCCACTTTTCCCTGAGGAAAACAAGTTGCCTAGTAATTCTGCACAACTTGATAAAGGGTGGGGATATTCTTAGGCCTGACCACCCCTCATTACACAGGTACACATAACCTGATCTGCTTCATCCAATAAGCATTTAAGTTTATACAGCTTGCAGTTGGAAAATCTGAAGAATAATGATGGTATGGACAAAAGATTCACTTGCCTAATTGTTGTGCACACAATGTACATAACTGTCTCTATCTACCCGCCTTCATTGGTGTACACAGCCTGTCATTTTTTGGGTGTTACATATTGGCCAATATATTTGATTGGTTCTGTATCAGTGTATGAGGGTTCAGGAATCAGTGGAAGCCCATACCGCTGCTGTAGAGTACTCGGCGATAGCTGATCTTTTGTATGGTAATATTTAAGTAGAACCAAAAAGGTGCCTCATTTTTTCTTTGTTTTCTATATATTGTTAGAGCAGTAAAGCTTTTAACTATTCTTTACATAAGAAATGTTTTCAGATATGAACATGGAGTGAGGAGGTTTTCTTCATATCTAGGTACCACATTACGGAAGACTGTGCGAGAGGCAGTGGCAGACGTGATAGAAGGCACCATGCAGCTGACTGAGGTCATCCTGAATGCCCGCATACAGAGGTATGGACACAGTTGTGAGGAATTATCATTGGCACATTGACCCTGGTTACCGGATCTCCCTCTCACTAGCTATCATTTCAGTTTATCACAGGCCCAGCTCGTGTCCACAGGGAGCGTATGGGAAGCCTGTGATCATTTCTCACAGATGCCTAAAGGTAAATTGCTGCTTTCCTGTAATTTTAGTTTGTGTTCTACCACAAGCCCATTTTATCTCTGTACCTAGATCCCAGTCTAAATGTCACGTTAAACCTTTTCACTGTGGCCTGCCTTCACAGATAACCAAGCCGCAGTGGTTGGGATTGTGTCAGGTTATTTGGGCGTTGTGAAGGATGCGTTAGAGGAAATGGAAGAGGTAATTCTCAATAAGATGAATGTGTTTGGTATAATTTAATGAAATTTGAATGTCAATGCCAAAGGGAGAATGCTGTAATTCATTTCCTTTATGGCTATCTAAAGTTTTATTTATTTATTAAATTAGTTTAATATATCTATTTTAAATTAAAAAAAAATGTATTTAAAGGGGCTGATCATTACTTGGACAACACCTTTTTAAATTAAATACATTCATAAAATATAATAATGGATACTTCTGCATCTGCGCCATTCCAGCAATGTTGACACTCTGTCTCAGGGCTCACGTGACATTGTTATGCCGTGTGAGCCCTGCAGCCCTGTTATTTTTTTCCAGTGGGAATACTTAATTTATAAAGGGGTTGTGCAGGTAATGACGACTCCTTTATTGTGATTTCTTTACATAGGGAAATTGCTTTCACAGTATTTCCTGTCTTATACTGATTATAACATCTGGTGACTGTGCATAGAGTATACTCCATTCTGTCTACAGAGTAATATGTGGCTGGTATATGATATACAGCGACTACAGCCATCCGATGACCTATACAGGGTAGTGTGTGCTATATTATACCATAGGCACAGAATATCAGACATTGCCCCCTGACATATATTATGGCGTGTATACTATCTGATGTCTCTCTGCTTACTACATACATTTTGCAGGGTGATATGTGACTGGTGACAGCACAGCCCAATCTACATGATCAGGCTGCTCCTATAACTTCCTCTGAACCTCAGCAGACATAGACATGGCATTACAGAATCATGCACAGGATTGATCCAGAAATGCTCCACGTTCTGCCACCTACTCACTACTATATAAACGTCCACTGCTGTAGTTTCTTCTCGCCCCTATAATAGAGCCACCTTTGGAGTCTGGGCTAATATCATTTACTTTGTCCAGTATTTCAGCAGTTTGTGCTCCAGAGCTGGTCTTCCTGCTGCTATTGGGCACTCGAAGTTGGAACCATAATATGCCATTTTGAAGGCTATGAACTCTACTCCCCCCAACATTATATTAATGGACACATCACCGAAGTTTTCCTCCCTCTCCTTTCTAGGTATACAGAGTAGGGGAGCAGTGTGTCACTGTTTACCCAGGTAGACATGTCTTTTAGGAGTCCTGTAAAGATGATTGCATCCTTAGGTAGTGGAGGGAATTGCTGGCTGTCATTTAGCTTTATGTGAAAGCGATGTTAGGTGGAGATGAAATATATGGATTTTTATCTCAGGAGCTCTTATTTCTTGGTTCTAATTTGCAGGCTTTGGCAGGTGGAGAGGATCCATTCAGTGATGTCTTAGATGATGATGATACCGGTGCCCGGGGTAACCAGGATACTTACTGGTCAGAGGCTGATCGCAGGCTTATAGCCCCCTGCTTAGGCTTAATGAAAGCCTCGAAAGCTTGTCTGAAAAAAGTGCTGGGCACTCTAAAAGCTCATGGAAAGGTAGAGACATCAGAACAAGTGGCACAGCTGGATGACCTGGCAGACATTACCCAGGAAGTCAGCCCCAGGTATAACGACACTGGTGCACACTGTGTCATTTATGGCAACTTGAACATATATACAAAATTATAAGATCAGTTTTTTTTCTTCTCCTTTTTAACACCCGTAAAGTGTCTTCATTATTTTTTTATTTTAACAAGTATTAATACCTTAATGACCGGAACTTTTTTCAGTTTCCCGTTTTCGTTTTTCGCTCCCCTTCTTTTCAGAGCCATAACTTTTTTATTTTTCGTTCAATATGGCCATCTGAGGGCATATTTTTTGTGGGACGAGTTGCACTTTTGAAAGACATCATTGGTTTTAGCATGTCATGTACTCGAAAACGGGGGAAAAAAAATTCCAAGTGCGGTGAAATTGCAAAAGAGTGCAATCTCACACTTGTTTTTTGTTTGGCTTTTTTGCTAGGTTCACTAAATGCTAAAATTGACCTGCCATTATGATTCTCCAGGTCATTACGAGTTCATAAACACCAAACATGTCTAGGTTCTTTTTTATCTAAGTGGTGAAAAAAATTCCAAAGTTTGCTAAAAAAAAAAATTGCTCCATTTTCCGATACCCGTAGCGTCTCCATATTTCGTGATCTCGTGTTGGGTGAGGGTTTATTTTTTGCGGGCCTAGGTGACGTTTTTAATGATACCACTTTTTTGCAGATACGTTCTTTTGACCGCCCGTTATTGCTTTTTAATGCAATGTCGCAGCGACCAAAAAAACGTAATTCTGGCGTTTTGATTTTTTTTCCCACTACGCTGTTTAGTGATTGGGTTTTTTTTTTTTTTTTTTTTAAATTGATCGGGCGATTCTGAACGCAGCGATATCTAATATGTGTATGTGTGTTTTTTTTTTTTTATTGTTTTATTTTTGAATGGGGCGAAAGGGGGGTGATTTAAACATTTATATATTTTTTTAAAACTTTTTTTTTAATTTTGGCATGCTTCAATAGCCTCCATGGGAGGCTAGAAGCTGCCGTAGCCTGAACGGCTCTGCTACATATAGGCGATGAGCAGATCGCCTATATGTAGCTGAATTACTGCATTGCTATGAGTGCCGACCACAGGGTGGCGGTCATAGCAATCCAGCATCAACAGCCATAGAGGTCTCCAGGAGACCTCTACTTGTTATGCCAATGCATCACTGACCCCTGATCACATGACGTGAGTCAGCGATGCGTGTATTTCCCCCCCAGCAGCTGGAAGCACTTGTTAAATGCCGCTGTCAGCATTTGACAGTGGCATTTAACTAGATCCACGATTCCAACTGCGCCGATTGCGGGCACATGTCAGCTGTTCAAAACAGCTGACATGTCCCGGCTTTGATGCGGGCTCACCGCCGGAGCCCTCATCAAAGCAGGGGATCTGACCTTGGTCGTACTATTGCGTCCAAGGTCAGAAAAAGGCTTAAAAAAGAAAAGCCTGATATGAGCATCTGTCTAGTTCCCTTCTTGTAGCATATTTACACCACTACTATATACACCAAGTATACTTGGAAAACGATGCTTTATTCTTCTCTCTAGCAAGTCTGTCATTGTCAGTTGATGACCTGGATAACTGTGTGGAAGTATTTTCTGTGAATTCATTCTTACATTGCGGTATTGAAAATGGCAATGTTTGACTGCAACACTGAAATTTTAGAGAAGTCACATGGAAGGTTTTCCTTTATGGATTAATAATTATCAAAAGCAGTTTATTGGAAAATTATTGCATTTAATGGAATCTCTAATGTACCTATTTAGGACACTTTTATATTTCTCTCTTTTGGCTAGTGTGGATGACCTGGCTCTGAGCATGTACCCTCCAATGAATCACCCTCCTGTACGGATTAATGTAAGTATTTTCTTTCTAGTATTTCCATTCTTTGCTCCTTCCATTCATCAGATTTCTTTCATATAACATTGAGCTTGTCCTCTTTTCTGACATGTAACATTCTTTGCTCTCTTCTCTTACATGTAACATTGTGGTCTTACTTCCTATCTTCTACTTTTAAGGCCTAATTTAGATGTCCATATTGCATATACATGTTCAATCCGTTAATTCACGGTTACAACACGTACATATAATTTATGGTGCTATGAGTGTTTTTTCATGGACTGTGTGTACATGCAAGACACACAGACATGGCTGTCTTTTTTTTTTCCAGCATCACAGATGAAAAATGCCAATACCAGTCTTTGGGTCCGTGAAAAACACATACAGCACACGGATTGCGACTTCTTGCCATACGTGTGCTGTTTGAATTTAACATTGTAAAGTGTAGGAGAAGCTTTCTCATTTATTTCTTTATTCATCCCTGAGAAACACTGATGACTCCCAGATGACACACTGTTGCAAAACACTGATGTACACCTGTACTATTTTTTCACATACGTGCTTAAACACGGACATATGAATTAGGCCTAACTTTGTGGTCTTCCCTGCTCTCTTCTCCTGTATGCAACATTGTGCTCTTCCCTGCCCTGTTCTGTTACGTGTAACAATGTGTCTGTCCCTCCTTTATTCTGGCTCATGTAATGCTATGCGCTTCCCTCCTCTCTTCTTCTAATTCTATCATTTGTTCTTTGACCTCCTCTCTTCTCCGACTTATAACATTTTGCTTTTCCCTCCTCAGTTATGCATGGATGTAATGGCTGTGCTCTTCCCTCCTCTCTTTCTTAAATATAACATTATTCTCTTCCTTCTTCTCTTCTCCGCCATGTAACGATTCTGCTCTTCCATCCCATCTACTCTTAAATCTTACCTGTTCTTTTCTTTCATGCAACATTGTGCTTTTCTCTATTCTCTTCTCCTCCATGTAACATTGAGCTTTTCTCTCCTTTCTTCCTCTCAATGTAACATTGTGCTTTTCTCGCCTCTCTTCTCCTCCATGTAACATTGTTCTCTTCCCTTCTTTCCTCTTTGAAAATGTAACATTGTACTCATTCCTGTTTTATGATATTTACTCCAGTTTTTTAAAGGGAGCCTGTCATGGAAAAAACACTATTAACTTGCAGATATGGAGTAATCTACCGGTTAATAGCATTCTGACACAGGGTAGCTGCCACACTGAGAGCCACTGAGCTGCCGGGAAGAAATTAACTTTATTCCTTCCACAGCCTCAGGCTTTCATTCATAGGATGGCACCGACATGGTTTCGGTCAACGCTCTTGAGTGTAGAGAGCAATGGCTGTAACCATAACTCCATACAGACTGACTGCTGGCTCATCATTAGAGCTGGCTGTCAGTCAGTGCTGGGGTGTGGTTACAGCCTTTACTCTCTATACACAGAGTGGTTACTGATGTCCCACACACCTATGACTAGAAGAATGAGGTTGCCTGGGGGAATAAACTTAATTTCCTCCCGGCAGCGCAGCTCTCAGTACAGTGACAACACATTGTCAGAACACTGGTAACCTGCAGATTTACTCCATTTCTGCATGTTAATAGTGTTTTTTTACATGAAAAGTTCCCTTTAACCTCTGTTCCTGCATATATCCCTATGCTCATGATGTATGTAACCTACAGAAATTGTCTTCAGTTTTATGCCACTTGTTTGTTTTGTTCTTTCCCCTCGCTTCAGTCATTTAATTAACTTATATTATTTCCTTTCATTTTCTAGGCAGCAAAGTTATCCTCTGTGCTAAAGAAAGTTCTCGAGATAACAAGGTGTTTTTCTTGATGATTTTGAATTGGTTCTGCTCTAGTAGACAGAGTTAGCGGTGTACCATCTCTTAGAAGTTTGAGCTTATAAATCGCTTATCCTGCCTCCCTGAGTAGTCAGGCATAACCTATCACAGTCAAAGGGGTACAGTACTTATGCCCCTTTGTTTCAACGATCAGAATGGGCTTCGACATCGAACTTCCACTGATCAAAACTGCTTACATGTAAAGACTCTGACTTTTTAACATGTATGTCAATATCTAAATTTTCCGTTAGAGTATCAGAGGTTAAAGTTACTGACCACATAAAGTGTTTGATATCTGAAGTCGGTGAGCATATGACAGGGATGTCAAACTCAAATACACAGAGGGCCAGAATAAAAAACTTGTCGCGGGCCAATCTTGACATCATATAAAAAAAAATATCTACAATTGAGGAATACTTTCCGTATCATCAAATATAGCCTTTTCATATGGAAACAAACTTAAAGGGTTTGTCCCACGAACAAAGTAAATTTTAACTAATAGATCTTAGATAAAAAATTAACACAAGATCACAAATGGGCATACTGAAATAATATAATGTTATGTCAGAGCAGTAAAAAAAAACATATGACTCAGTGGCCTAATTTAAATATGTAATAACAAAGGATAAAAAAAACTTGAATTAATAATAGACATAAAGTGTGATGCCTACAAAAGTGCCCCCCAAACACAGTACCCTCCACGCACACGGTTTGATGACCCTACTGTATCCCCCAGCAAAGTATATTAACCTCAACACAGTATCATGCCCTGTGATTCGCACCCAACACAGTACAATGGGCCCTGCATAGCCCTCCATACAGTATAATGGACCCCAAATTGTTCTCCATATAGTACAATGGGCACCATATAGTCCTCCATACAGTATAATGGGCCATGCATAGTCTTCCATACACTATAATGGGTACCACATAGTGCTCCATACAGAGTTATAGGCCCCACATGGTCCTCCATATCATATAATGGCCACACATAGTTCTGCATACAGAAAAATGGGCCCCGCATAGTCTTCCATACAGTATAATTGGCCCCACATAGTCTTCCATACCGTATAATGGGCCCCACATAGTCCTCCATACAGAATAATGGCCCCTACTTAGTCCTCCATACCATATAATGACCCCACATAGTCCTGCATATAGAATAATGGCCCCCCACATAGTTCTCCATACAGAATAATGGACACCACATAGTCCTCCATACAGTATATTGGCCCCACATAATCCTCTATACAGTATAATGGGGGGGCGGTATCAAAAGTTTTGTTGTATGGGAATTCTGATTACTGAATGACGAATTGTTCAGTTTAACATTGTGTGCATTTTTTTTCCAGTGCCAGCCATGTTTGCCATGACACAGAATCCAGCTGGGTCCAATTCCTTCATAACGCCATTGACCACAATATGAACAAAGTGAAAAGCCTTACTCAGAATAGTCTCTGACATTTGCACACCTCTGTGCTGTTATAAGCCACTGACCTGCAACGTTGCCTGCAAATGGTCTGCAGCATAGATGAGGAAATGCCAAACCAGCAAAATCTCAGCCACGTTTATCAGTGTGACTTAGGTGATGCCGGATCTAGGATGCTTGATGACTTCTCACGTGCAAATTCTCAAAATATTTCCTTCCATATCAAAAGTAAAGCTTTTATCATTTTTAAGTCTCATGTATCAAGAGGCATCAACAGAGGAGGGTTATAACTTACAAGTCTGGAATCTACCATTACTGCAAACTGGTCTATTACAGTATGATGGAAACAGAATTTAAATATATATTTTTTTGTTGGTAATTTTTGTTCCGGAAATAGCCCTTTACTCCTTTATGATTTCCACTTTATCCCAGGAGCCTGGTTGTTTGGCTTTGCTGTTTCCAGCCCTGCATCTGGTGCTGAGTTTCTGGGGTAGCTTCAGGTACCTTGGATTGAAGATTATTACCATCTCCAATATTATCTTGCTTTTAGTGGAAGTTGCATATTTGGAGAGGGATGTAAATAAAATGAATACCCCAAACTGTGTTCAGTTGTAAATGAAAATCTCATTGTCATTCTGTTTATTTTGTCAGATCATATACATACTATATATCAAGTTTTTCTTCTCTGGTAATCAATTTCTGAATAATTGGAAACCGTCAAACCCATAGGAATGAACGGATTTACATAGAGGAGGAAATGATGTGTGGTCATAATATTTCTTCAACAATTCCATTTATTTAAAGGGATCTTATTGGGATGATTTCGTCAATCAAGTGTTATGATTGTATAGCACCCACAACAGCAATACAAAATGCTTTGTAGTAATCTGATTGGGCAGCACTGATAAATTCTTGATGCTGCATGCAATTTAGCCTTGAAGTGCTTTTGGGCATGTCCATGCACTCACTGTATGGACACGCCCCCAATGCACTTCCAGGTTAATTTGAATGTGATGTCAAACCTTGATTTCTTAGCACTAACACATCAGATTTCTACAAAATCGGTATCATTTTTATTATTCTATAACCTATACAAAGATCTAACAATTTTACTAATGAATCTAGTGGGTACAGGTTGCCTTTTAAGCAGGGCTGTGGAGTCGGTAAGCCAAACCTCCGACTCCTCAATTCCCATGACTCCGACTCCCTCATACATGACTCATGTTTAAGTGATACATTCACTGTAGTAAAATGGTAATATCAGGCTTTTAATCATTATTATGATACAATAATCAAGCCATTTAGATAGAACACTAAAAATATTTATTGGAATACAACTTTAGAACAAAAAAAACTTGGCATATTTACAATTTATTATACACTATGCAGTAAGTGGATAAAAACAGTCAAAAAAGTACGCAATAGCATTTGTGCAGTCTATGTATTTGTTATCAGAAATGGTATCGCCTCCATCAGATCCTCCGTCATAGATGACCTCAAATCTGACTTAATTATTTTAAGGCCAGAGAACAACCTCTCTACACTAACTTGGGTTGGTGGCAAAGCCGTAACCACATGGGCAACATCTCTAACAATTTCAGGTTATAAAGGAATTGCCTCATGCACAGTCAGTTTTGATGAACGGTTGAACTCTTCTACTTCTTTGAGAGCAAGTGTAAACTTTTGTTGAAATATGGTCAATCTGTTTTCTATGGGAGTGGAATCTTTTTTGCCTGTGGCAACGCCTTGCCTGCTCCATGTCATCCAAATACTTGTCGAAATCAAACTCCTCATCTGATGAGGATGAAGGAACGGCAGCAGCAGCACTGGCAGGACCCGAGTTCTCTTGCTCTTGGCCATCCTGTAGCCCACGCATCCTAACTGCTACCTCAACCAGAGTTTCTTTTCCTTTAGTAAGCTGTTGACCATCCAGCAATATACAATGACTCTGGTCCACATAAACAGCTGCTAGAAGAATTTTATTTTCTAATAGCAGTGCGCCTCTCCGTTTTATTGAAGCAGCAATACCATCTGCGATTAAACCTCCTCTTTGGGACAGGCAAAACAAAGAGTTCTTCCACTCCCTTATGAAATGCCAGGAGTTAAATCCTCAGCTTGTAACTTTTCAGTCACTGTAAATGGGTGATGAAGCAATTCCTTCAATTCAGCCACCTGTGTCCATTGACCTTCATGTAGTGTAACCTGAGGGTTGGCCATATCTACAAGGAAGGGTTTCAGCTCATGAAAGCGCTTAATCATTAAATAGGCGCTGCCCCACCGAGTGGTGTGATCGACAATTGATCCTTTTCCAGCACATCTCTTCAAGATGGAATCAATTTTAGGGGTTCTGGCAGCAATAGCCAATTTCCTCACTTTGCTAATCAGAGTTCCAGCATGTCCTCTTGCAGACTATCTGTTATTGCCAGCTGCAGGGTGTGCACAACACAGGGCATGTGATGAAATAAGAAAGAGGTGTGAAGCAGCTTCAACATGATAATCTAATTGTAAAGAATCATTTTGCTGTTCTTCTGTGGTAATATCTGTTTGTTCCTCTGTTATGGGAACAGGACTGTGGCCTTCCATCTCCTAAATACCGAATGTGAAATTTTCTTCTAGCTGCTGTTCACCCTCATTTTTCTCATTCATCAGTTTCATTGTACTTATCATGTTTTAAGCATTATCAGTTACAATAGCAAAGACTTGTTTTTGAGTTCATAATCTTGCAGAACTTTTTCCACTAAGGTCTGGAGAAACTGGCTGCTGTGATGAGCTTTAGTATCTTTTACTGCCAGTGTCTTAGTAACAATTTTTTTGCTGTCACAAACATATCGAACATTGATCTGTGACGTGTGTAGGCATCCATTTTAAGAAAAGACAAAGCGTCTCTTGAGAGTTAATTAATATGAAAAAAACATGAAAAGGAGGGGGGATGGGACCACAGTGAAAAAAGTGCCCTGATACTAACGAACAAAAAGGGGGTAATAAAAGGTACTGATGGCCTCTCAGGTCCTGTTGATAAACCTGCCCTGATAGACTGGCTGACTATAATTGCCCATAGGATTCATTATCCATATGCCCAAATAAGCCCCAAATACTTATAAATGGGTTTTAATAACGTCCTCTTCTTATAAGAGCCATTTATTTATACCATTTGAAAGAGATCATGTTTGTAATACATTTCACCACTTATCAGGTCCAATAGTATAAAGTACTCTAAGTGCTATTGCAACCTTGTAGCCATATATGGTGAAAGGGGTGGGTCCAAATATATATATGTGACAATATATTGCATCAGTGCCCATAAATCCACCATATAGATGAGCAAATACTTATTACTCTGTCGCCTTATTGGGGGACACAGAACCGTGGGTGTTATGCTGCTGTCCACTAGGAGGCGACACTATGCATAATCTGAAAAAGATTAACTTTGGCTCCTCCTCTGCAGTATACACCCCTGGACGGCATCAGCCTTCTCCAGTTTTTGCTTAGTGTCGCAAGGAGGCACAACTAAGAGTTTTTACTCCGTTTTTTTCCTTGATTTTTTTTTTTCAACGGATTACAGATGAAGAAAAGCGGGTCCCCAGCGAGACTCCCGGCATGGCTCCCTCCTCGGTCCCCTATTAAGGGGTACCCGGTTGAGGTCGAGACGGCTATTCCCCATGTCGCTCCTTCCCCAGTCCCTCGGGTACTGGCTCGAAGTCGAGACCCCCCCTCCTTCCCCAGTTCCCTTGGGCTCTGGGTTGAGGTCGAGGATAGGATGAAGCCCCCCCTGATGGTGACAGCAGCACCCTCCCTAATCCCCCTCTGGGGGCATTAGGTTGAGACACCGCAGGTAGGGCCTGTATCAGGCACCATTCGGCCACTTACAAGTCCAGGGACCCCAGCCCAGCTGCGGGCTCCTGTTGGGACCGGGGGAGGTGCAGGCAGGCATGGCACTTGTCAGAGACAGGGCTCCCTGTGCCCCTGTCTCTGTGGCAGCACCAGCTGCATAGCGCCTCAAAGGGACCCCCCACAGGGCCCAGGTGGCGCTCATGTCCCCACCGCTAGCCTGCCGTTCAATCCGGGGGGTCTGGTTTGAATCCGACCCCCCCCCTGGACAACCGCGCCGTCCTGGAGCCCTTGTGGGCATGAAATATCAAATTTAGGCCGCGGCTTTGGCCTAGCCGAAGTCGCCGCCCTATTCCCGCCCCCTGGCCCGCCCCCCGGATGATGAAAATGACACTGCAGTGTCATAGAAGGGGCGGATCGAGGCAGGAAGGGCGCGCTTTTACATAGCTCAGCGCGCCCTTTTCAGCTCTCCGCCCCCTTCCCCCTCCACCTCAGAATCCCGGAGGCCATCTTGCTGCAGCAGGAAACATAGCTGACAGCCATACAACAGTCTCCGGGGGGCACAGGACTGTGATTTCTCGGCGCTGGACTTAAGGGCACACTGGTGGGGTAAGATCACAGCTGGGTTCTCTTTACTCAGCTGTGCATTCATATTACCTATAAGTTCTCCCCTTTGCATAGCCCCTGTAGGACCCCTGCTAGCCAGCCTCTGTGCATGATGCCGGGCTCAAGGAAGAAAACCAGGCAAGAGCATTCTGCACAGCCTGCAAGACCACTCCCCAGGGGCAGCACGGACCCACACTGCCGGGACTGTGTCCAAAACACTGGGTCAGAACCAACGCTTCTGCGTCTTCTTCCATACCGGAATGGGCTACTCAGATGTTGCAGTCTATAACAGTCCATACATAGCCTGACCTCTACACCGTTCTAGGCCGAGCGTGACTGCATTCGTCAGGTGGCGGCCGCTAAGCAGCTTGAGCCTTGGCCGGAACCCAAATGGGAGACCAGCCCGCGCTAGCAGGTCCGGGGTCATGCGTTTAAATCTCGGGGACATGCCACTTCCGACAGTCTCAGACGTAAGCGGACCCACAGGTCGCATTCATCTGCGTCCTCACATAGCACTCGGTCGTCCCCCTCCAGGAAGAGACGCAGTGGCTCCAGGTCACCTAGTCCGTCCCCTGACAGAGACAGACAATGCGGATCTCCGCAACGATTTCCGACCACAGACTCGGAAGGCATATGTGACTCTAACCCAGACAACGAAACAGAATTATCTCATCTCTTGTCCCCCTAGCAATACTGCAATAGTTGAGGATATCGTCTCTTCCATCCTTCGGGTGCTGGACATTTCAGATCCAACCCCAGAAGCACCAAAACACAAGATTTCCTTTGAAAGTGTTGAGAAACCATCGAAGGTCTTCCCTAATCACCCGGAATTTCAAAAAATCCTTTCTAAGCATTTTTTGCAGCCTGAGAAAAAATTCGCCAATCGCAAGTATTTGGAAGCAAATTACCCCTTTCCACAGAAAGACACCAAGGATTGGACAGATTCGCCTGAAGTGGACCCTCCAGTCTCTAGGCTGGCAGCACAAACGCTTCTCTCGCTGCCGGACAGTTCAACCCTCAAGGACACAGCAGGCAGACAAGTCGAACGCATGGCTCGTTCAATCTTTGAAGCGGCAGGTGCCTCTTTGGCTCCCGCATTTGCTTCAGTTTGGGCAGCCAAGGCCATCATGGCTTGGGCTGATCTATATTGCAAAAGGGCCTTCAACCGTCAAATCCTCAGCTGGCGGACCAGGCGGTGCAAATTGCAGTGGTGGCAGATTACATGGTCCATGCAGCGTTGGACTCTGCAAGAGGAATAGCTGGAATAGCATCAAACGCCATCACAATCCGGCGTATTCTCTGGCTAAGAGAATGGAAAGCGGACGCGGCCTCAAAAAAGTCCTTAACAAATCTCCCGTACTTCAGTGGCCGTCTTTTCGGTGGAAAGCTGGATACAATGATATCCAATGCTACGGGGGCAAAAGTACTTCCCCAACTAAGACCAAAACGCACGTTTAAAAGGCGTAATCAATCTAGTTTCCAATCCTTTCGGAATTCTTCAGGCTGGTCCGTCTCATGCCCAGCACAAAACAAAACCTAAAGGAGGAAAACCTCAGACTTTTCCCTCATCCTGACTCATGCCCTCTGGAAGACACCCCACTTGTAGGCCGACGACTGCTACTCTTTCAGCAGGTCTGGCTGCCTATTACAGAAGACAAGTGGGTCAAGGAAATAGTGTCTTCAGGATACAAAATCGAGTTTACTACCAGCCCACCGCACAGGTTTTTTCCCTCTGTCCCTCCAAAATCCCCGCTCAAAGCTCAGGCCTTCCGTCAAGCGGTTTCTTTCCTCCTGCGAGCAGGAGTCATAGTGCCAGTCCCAGCAGAAGAGCGCTTCCGAGGGTTCTACTCCAACCTGTTCATCGTGCCCAAGAAGGGAGGCAGCGTCCGACCCATAACTAGACCTCAAGCAACTCAACAAGTATGTTCAAGTTCGTCACTTCCGCATGGAATCCCTCCGGTCAATCGTTGCGTCTATGGAAAAAGGAGAATATCTTGCCTCCATAGACATACAGGACGCATACCTGCATATACCGATTGCTCCCGCCCATCAGAGGTTTCTCAGATTCGCAATCAACCAAGACCATTACCAGTTTGTGGCCCTCCAGTTCGGTCTCGCCACGGCTCCCAGAACATTTACAAAGGTCATGGCAGCTACCATGGACGTTCTGCACTCCAGAGGCATAGTAGTCGTTCCATACCTGGACAACCTTCTCATCAAGGCCCCCACCCTCAAGGACTGCGAGGTCAACGTCTCGATCACGATCGACACTCTGATGCGCCTGAGATGGTTAGTCAATTTACAGAAGTCCTCGACTACCCCGAGTCAGTCTCTGACCTTCCTGGGGATGCTATTCGACACCTCCAAGGGTCTGGTGATCCTCCCCAGGGACAAGGCACTGGCTGTCTGTCTGGGAGTTCACACACTCCTCCGCAAGTCCCCCAGATCTCTCCGGTATGCCATGAGAGTACTTGGCAGGATGACAGCAGCAATGGAGGCGGTACCATTTGCCCAGTTTCACCTCAGACCCCTTCAACTGGCCATCCTCAAGTCCTGGGACAGGAATCCGTTCTCCCTCGACAGGGAGTTCCGGTTATCAGCAAACACCAGGAGGTCCCTGCACTGGTGGCTCAAGCCAACCTCGCTTGCAAGGGGAAAATCCTTTCTCTCCGGTCAATGGAAGGTTTTGACCACCTACGCAAGCCTTATGGGCTGGGGCGCGGTGCACCTACATCAGAGTGCAAGGCAGGTGGTCACCAAGGGAATCGACCATGCCCATCAACATCCTGGAAATTCGGGCCATCTTCCTGGCGTTGAAAGCCTTCCATCACTTGCTGGCAGACTCTCATATCAGAGTACAGTCGGACAATGCCATGGCAGTGGCATACGTGAACCATCAAGGCGGCACCCGCAGCATCCAGGCGATGACCAAAGTAACGCATATCCTACAATGGGCGGAGGCTGCAAGGTCGGTACTCTCCGCGGTCCACATTCCGGGTGTGGACAACTGGGAAGCCGACTATCTCAGCTGACAAGGAATGGACTCGGGGGAATGGTCTCCCCATCCCGAAGTCTTCTGTCAGATCTGTCATCGTTGGGGGACCCCGGACGTGGATCTGATGGCATCCCATCTCAAGGCCAAGGTTCCCAATTTCACGGCCAGGACGCGCGATCCGCGGTCGCTCGGAGCAGATGTCCTGGTTCAGGACTGGACCCAGTTCCAGCTTCTGTACATTTTTCCACCCCTCCCCCTGATCTCCAGAGTCCTGAGGAAGATCAAACAAGAGGGTGTTCCCACCATTCTGACCGCTCCAGACTGGCCCAGGCGTACATGGTACGCCGACGTCGTGCAACTCACAGCAGACGCCCCCTGGCGTCTCCCCACACGTCCCAACCTCCTGTCACAAGGCCCGTTCTTCCACCAGAACTCAGGGGCTCTCAATTTGAAGGCGTGGCCATTGAGACCTGGGTTTTGACCCAAGCAGGTTTTTCACCGGACGTTGTTAAAACCATGATCAGGGCTCGAAAGCCAACTCCAGCCAGGATTTACTATCGTACCTGGAAGATTTTCTTCACATAGTGCGACTCTCGTGGGCAGATTCCACTTCCCTATTCTCTTCCAAAGGTCCTCGGTTTCCTTCAGTCAGGCCTGGACGCCGGGCTATCCCTGGGCTTACTGAAGAGCCAGGTGTCAGCGCTCTCAGTGCTCTTTCAGAGGCGTATTGCTAACAAGCCGCAAGTGAAGACTTTTCTCCAAGGGGTTTCCCGATTGGCTCCCCCCTACAAACGTCCGTTGGAGACGTGGGATCTCAACCTGGTCTTGACAGCACTACAGTCACCTCCTTTTGAACCCCTTAGGGTGGTCTCACTCCGCTTTCTATCACAGAAAGTGGTTTTTCCTGGTGGCAATCACCTCGCTACACAGGGCGTCTGAACTTTCAGCTCTTTTCCTGCAGACAACCCTTCCTGGTTTTTCACGAGGACAAGGTGGTTCTCCGTACAGTACCATCCTTCCTTCCGAAGGTCGTGTCCAGCTTCCACCTCAATGAGGAAATATCACTACTGTCTCTTTGCCCGGCTCCCGTTCATAGGGTAGAGAAGGCTCTGCATACGCTTGACCTTGTCAGTGCATTGCGTATTTCCGTGTCTAGGACTGCTCCCTTCTGGAAGTCTGATTCACTTTTCCTTCTTCCAGAAGGCGTTCGCAAGGGCCTACCGGCTTCCAAAGCCACCCTTGCTAAGTGGATCAAGTCCACCATTCAAAAGGCTTACCGCCTCAACAATTCTCCCCTTCCGGCCGGTATCATGGCACACTCTACACGGGCGGTAGGGGCCTCTTGGGCCATTCGGCATCAAGCCTCAGCACATCAAGTGTGTAAGGCAGCCACTTGGACTAGCCTGCACACATTTACAAAACACTACAGAGTGCATACCCAGTCCTCAGTGGATGCGAGCCTGGGTAGACGGGTCCTGCAGGCTGCCTAGAGGACTGTCAGCACAATATTCGCCACTGCTTTCCACCCAGGGACTGCTTTGGGACGTCCCACGGTTCTGTGTCCCCCAATAAGGCGACAGAGTAAAGGAGATTTTTGTGTACTCCCCGTAAAATCTCTTTCTCTTAGCCTTTAATTGGGGGACACAGCTCCCACCCTGTTGCCCTTGCGGGCCGTTGTTACGGTTGGGTTCTCATATTGTTGTTTGAGCCTGTTTATAGTAGCCTTTTTTACAGGCATGGTTATGTTTCTGGTATATTCCTCCTAATGCTTTTGCACAAAACTGGAGAAGGCTGACGCCGTCCAGGGGTGTATACTGCAGAGGAGGAGCCAAAGTTAATCTTTTTCAGATTATGCATAGTGTCGCCTCCTAGTGGACAGCAGCATAACACCCACGGTTCTGTGTCCCCCAATTAAAGGCTAAGAGAAAGAGATTTTACAGTGAGTACACAAAAATCTCCTTTTTCCACCATAATTTAAAAATTAAATCTTGCCAAATCAGACATGGTGATTTTCTGGATTTGTTTTGTCATTTTGACTCTCATAGTTGTGTTCTATGTGATCATAGTTGTAATGTCAATTACGGGCCTCTTTCCTCTTTTTAAGTGGGAGAACTTGCACAATTGGTGGCTGACTAAATACTTTTCTTTCCCCCACTGTATTCCATAGATACTGGCTTGTTGTGAGCAACATCCAATAAAAGACAGCCAACAAGATTTGATCTCACCCAATCTATCAGAGGTGACCTCTATTCAGTCCTTCCTCTGTCTTGGGGCGAGGTAATGTCAAAAGCTCAGTCATAATTAGCGTAGGGGACACTGTTTTTTAAAGCTTATTTTGGAGAGGGTTTGCTCCTTAACCCCTTAGTGACAGTCATTTTGCAGCTTAACGACCGGGCCAATTTTTACAATTCTGACCACTGTCACTTTGAGGCTATAACTCTAGAACGCTTTAACGGATCCCACTGATTCTGAGATTTTTTCGTGATAATTCTTGCTTCATGTTAGTGGTAAAATTTCTTTGCTTTGACTTGCGTTTAGTTATGAAAAAAATGGAAATATGGCGAAAAATTTTGAAAATTTTGCAATTTTCAAACTTTAAATTTTTATGCCCTTAAAGGCATTCTCAGAGAGATATGTCACACAAATTTCTTAATAAATAGCATTTCCCCCATATCTACTTTACATCAGCACAATTTTGTAAAAAAAAAATTTTTTGTTGGGAAGTTAAGGGTTAAAATTTGACCAGCGATTTCTCATTTTTACAACAAAATTTACAAAACCATTTTTTTAGGGACCACATCATATTTAAAGTAATTTTGAGGGGTGTACATGACAGAAAATACCCAAAAGTGACACCATTCTGGACCCCTCAAGGTGCTCAAAACCACGGTCAAGAAGTTTAACCCTTTACGTGCTTCACAGGAACTGAAGCAATGTGGAAGGGAAAAATTAAAATTTAACTGCACAAATTTAATTCAGAATACATTTTTTTTTTAATTTTCACAAGTGTTAAAAGAGAAAATGAACCACAAAATTTGTTTAATTTCTCCTGAATACTCCAATACCACATATGTGGGGGTAAACCACTTTTTGGGCGCACAGCAGAGCTCGCAAGGGAAGGAGCGCCATTTGACTTTTTCAACGCAGAATTGGCTGGAGTTGAGATCAGATGCCATGTTGTGTTTGGAGAGCCCCTGATGTGCCTAAACAGTGGAAACCCCCCACAATGACCCCATTTTAGAAACTAGACCCCTTAATGAACTTATCTAGATGTGTGGTGAGCACTTTGAACCTCCAAGTGCTTCACAGAAGTTTATAACGAGCTGTGAAAATAAAAAATTTTGTTTCCACAAAAATGATATTTTTGCCCCCATAATTCTATTTTTACAAGGGTAATAGGAGAAATTAGACCCCCAAAGTTCTTGTACAATTTGTCCTGAGTACGCCCATACCCCATATGTGGGGGTAAACCACTGTTTGGGCACAAGGCAGAGCTCAGAAGGGAAGGAGCACCGTTTGACTTTTTCAGTGCAGAATTGGCTGGAATTGAGATTGGACTCCATGTTGCATTTGGAGAGCCCCTGATGTGCCTAAACAGTAGAAACCCCCCACAAGTCACACCATTTTGGAAACTAAACCCCTTAAGTAACTTATCTAGATGTGTGTTGAGCACTTTGAACCCTCAAGTGCTTCACAGAAGTTTATAACGCAGAGTAATGAAAATAAAAAATCATTTTTTTTCTCAAAAATGATTTTTTAGCCCGCTATTTTTTATTTTGACAAGGCTAACAGGAGAAATTGGACCACAAAAGTTGTTGTGCAATTTGTCCGGAGTACACCGAAACCCCATATGTGTCAGGGGAACCACTGTTTGGGCGCATGGGAGAGCTCGGAAGGGAAGGAGCGCCATTTTGGAATGCAGACTTTGATGGAATTTTCTATCAGCGTCATGTTGCATTTGCAGAGCAACTGATGTGCCTAAACAGTAGAAACCCCCCACAAGTGACCCCATTTTGGAAACTAGACCCCAAATGAGCTTATCTAGATGTGTGGTGAGCACTTTGAACCCCCCAGAAGTTTATAACGCAGAGCCGTGAAAATAAAAAATCTTTCTTTTTTCAACAAAAGTTATTTTTTTTAGCCCCCAATTTTTTTATTTTCCCAAGGGTTACAGGAGAAATTAGACCCCCAAAGTTGGTAAATAGTGGAAACCCCTCAATTCTAGCTCCAACCCTAACCCCAATACACCCCTACCCTAATCCCAACCCTAATGCTAATCCCTAATCCTAACCCTATACAGTGTGTATGTATATATATATATGCATTCTATGTGTCTATATCTGTTATTTCGTTTCTGTTAGAAACCCTGTCATAGGGCTCCATTTAATGTCCATTTTGCAAGGCGGCGAGAAAATCTCGCCATTCAGATTGCATGCGGATTACATACGGATGCTTACATGCGCAAAATACGCGACCACACCTTGCTTACGGTTGACATATGGAGCACTATTTAAGGGTCAGTCTTCCGTATTACGCATGTAAACTACGGACCGTATTTTACGTCGGTTAGTGTGACCCCGGCCTAACCCTAATGCTAATCCTATTCCCAACCCTAATGCTAATCCTATTCCCAACCCTAAGCCTAACCCTAACTCCAACCCTAATACTAACCCTAATTCTAACCCTAATTCCAACCCTAATTCTAACCGTAACCCTAATTAAAAAATGAAAATAAATAGATTTTCTTTATTTCATTATATTTCCATAACTAAATGGGTGATAAGGGGGGGGGGTTATTTACTATTTTTATTATTACCACTGTGATTGGACTGGGTTTATCACAGTGATCAAAATGTACATTGAATGAATGAATGGAATCTGCCAGCCAGCAAATTCGGCGGGCGCACTGCGCATGCGCCCGCCATTTTCTTCCCGGACCAAGATGGCGGTGCCCACCGGAGGAGGCAGGAGGGCCCGAGGACCATCGGGAAGAACCTGGGGGGGAATCAGTGACCTTATTTCTCTCTCCTCTGATGTGCGATCACATCAGAGAAGAGAGAAATTAAATGCAAAATTTCGACTTTTTTTTGCGGTCGCCGTTATATGGTTAATAACGGCGATCGCATAAGCGGGGTCGGTAAAAACCGACCCGAATCATGTTCTCTGGGGTCTCAGCTACCCCCGGCAGCCGAGACCCCAGAGAAAATCTCACTCTGGGGGGCGCTATACACTTTAGTTAACGCCATTATTTAACATCGCTGTGGTAAGTACCCTTAACTACGTATCCGCGGTCGTTAAGGGGTTAAAACCCTTGAAAAATTACTCAAAAGGCTTTGTGTATTTATTACTTTTGTAAAACCAATTTGCTGTTCATATATTCAGTACATTAAACATTTTTTTTTCTGCTTCAGGATTTGAAAATTGGTGAGAAAAATAAAGTTCATGGAACTTGAAGCAGTTCTTGATAGAACCCGCAACAAAGCATTGTCCAATCAGAATCTACAATAAATGATTCGGGGGGGAAATAAAAGTTCCAAAATTTTTCATGAAACAAAGTTTTTTTTTTTTTGTCCCCAAAAACTCCCTAAGAGGTTTGCACTTGAGAAATTTTTGAGGTAGTTTTTGGCCACCTCGTAAAACTGCATCTGCTCATAACCTATTGTTGAATTTACAGTATATGTTGCAATGTTAACCCCTTGACGACTGCTGATATTTCTTTTAACGGTGGCGTTTAAGGGTACTTATTCCTCACTTTTTGACGGCGCTGAGAAATAAGGTTATAGTGCCCCTAGCGTCAAAAAATCTGCGGGGTCTTGAAGAACATGATTTGGGTTGGTTTTTACAGACCCCAGTCTTGTGATCACCATTATTCACGGAATAACGGCGAGCACAAAAAAAAAACAGATTTCCTATTTATTTCACTCCTCTGATATGATCTAACACATCAGAGGAGAGAGAAATGGGGTCCCCCGAGCTTCCCCAGTACCTGCGGTGTCACTTGGTCCCTCCAGCTGTGTCCCCTGGCCCTCGGCGGCATCTTCTGGGAAGAAAATGGCGAGCGCATGCTCAGTGCTCCCACCGACATCTGCCGGTCCGCACCCGGCAACAGTAGATTTCTCCTATTGGTTCATTTTGATCACTGTGATAAATCCTGTCACAGTGATCAAAATTAAAAATAATAGTAAATCAAACCTCCCTTTATCAGCCCCTTAAGTAAAAATAATAAAATAAAAAAACTTGTTTTTTCCTTGCTTCCATTTGGGTTTGTGTTATAGTTAGGATTTAAGCAAGGGATAGGGTTGGGGGTTAGAGCTATGGTAATGGTTGGGCTAGGGTTGGGGTTAAGGTTAGAGTTAGGGTTGGATCTGGGGTTAGGGTTGTGGTGTGCTAGGGTTGGAGTTACAATTGGGGGGGTTCACTGTTTAGGAACCTCAGGGGTTCTCCAAACGCGACATGACGCCCGCCATTGATTCCAGCCAATTTTGCATTCAAAAAGTCAAATGGTGCTCCCTCTCTACTGAGCCCTGCCATGCGCCCAAACAGTGGCTTTCCCCCACATACGGGGTATGCATGTACTCAGGAGAAATTGCCAACAAATTTTTTGGTCCATTTTCTCCCTTTTCTCCCTGAAAATAAAAAGTTACGTTCCAAAGTAAATTTAAAAAAAAAAAAAGCTTAGTTACTCGGTGTTTCTCGGAACCCACGACAGCACCATGGAGAGAGGGGATCCGCCCTTCAGGGACAGGAAGCTACAGATAAAAAGGGCGGTACCTCTCCTCCGCCTTCAGTTGGTTACAGAGCATCAGAGGGTTTCCAAGTTAGTTAGACAACAGAAATATATATACAACATTACAATACTGCTTATTTATCAAGAAGCACCGTGTCTAAATGGAAACACTCTACTAACAGTAAAACGTGCTAACCACACTCGTGAAGGGGAGGGGAATAAGCGGGTGCTGTCATGGGTTCCGAGAAACACCGTTATCGGTGAGTAACTAAGCTATTCTCTCTCACCCATGTCAGCACCACGGAGAGAATTACAGAGATTGGTAGCTTAGGGAGGGACCACCGCCTGAAGGACCCTTCTCCCGAAGGTCAGGTCAGACATAGAGCCTAGATCTAATCGACAGTGTTTGAAAAAGGTTGAAGGTGATGACCAGGTGGCCGCCTTACAGATTTGTTCTATCGATACCTCAGATCTTTCAGCCCATGAGGTTGCCATCGCCTTTGTGGAATGGGCTCTCAGCCCTTCCAGGATGGTATTTCCACTGGATGAATATGCCAGGGCAATCGCATCCCTTATCTACCTTGCCAGGGTACTCTTAGATGCCTTGAGCCCCCTCCGAGGACCCTGGAAACACACAAAGAGAGCGCCTTCCTTCCTATATTTTTTGGTGGCCTCTGAGTACTGTACTAGGCACCTCTTTACATCTAAGGTGTGGAATTTTTCTTCCCTCTTATTTTTTGGATTTGGGCAGAAGGAAGGACTACCTCTTGTGACCTGTGGAAATGTGATGATACTTTAGGTAGATAGGCCGGGTCAGGTTTTAGGATGACCCTATCCTCTAGAATTTTTGTAAAAGGTGGCCCTGCTGATAAGGCATGAATATCACTCACTGTTCAAGCTAATGTTAGTGCCACCAGAAGCACCATTTTAAATGAGAGGATTTTTAGGGATGCCGAGTGAATTGGTTCGAACGGAGGGCCTGTCAGTGTTGAAAGTACAAGGTTCAGGTCCCATGACGGTAACCTTTGACTAGCTATTGGCCTAGATCTGGTTGCGGCCTTAATAAATCGCGCTACCCAAGGGTCACCTGCCGCATCATGGTTAGAGAGGGCGCCTAATGCCGCTATTTGTACTTTTAATGTGTTGACCGCCAGACCCTGTTCTAGGCCCTTTTGTAGAAATTCTAGGATCTTATCAATCTGAACCCCGTCCTGAACCTTTGCCCCAGAAGTGGATAGGAATTTTTTCCATGTTCTGCCATAAGCTCTCATCGTAACCATTTTCCTACTTTTTTGTAATGTAGTTATCCGGTTCTCTGAGAATCCCCTGTCCCTCATCAGCGCCCTCTCAAATTCCATGCTGTTAAATGGAGATTCGCTGCCCGAGGATGTAACACTGGGCCCTGCGATAGCAGGTCCGGGAGATCCGGTAGGATCCATGGGTTGGTTACCGAGAGCATTCTTAGCCAGGAAAACCAGTTTCTTTTGGGCCAGAAAGGGGTTATCAGTATCATTCTCGCCCTGTCCTCCCTGACTTTCCTTAGGACCGCTGGGATGAGCGTGATCGGGGGAAAGGCATATGTTAGACTCTGTGTCCATGGGAGCATAAATGCGTCCAGAGCTAGAGGATTCCCCCTGGGATCTAGGGAGCTGTTGTGAGTTCATTTTCCCCTTCATTACTGAGGCCCGAGGAACTCCCTCTTCTGGTAAAGAAAGGTAGTGAGCCTGATTATCAAACACCTGAGGCTGATGATGATGACTGGCTGAGTGGAGTTACTGACTGGATATAAGGCTGCCGACGCCCTTCTGCCCTGCGGGTGATTTCTCTGTGGGATCCTTGGAGACCAGTCTGAATTCCTGCTCCTCTAAAGCTAAGTTTGCTGCTCGGCCTTTTGCTTTGACTTTGTTTTTCTGGATTTCTGCCATTCCCTGCTGGGGTGTGCTGAATTCATTTAGCTCTGTCTTCTGAAAATACCTGAGTGCTGATTTAGTTTTTGAAGCCTAGCTGCTTCAGGGCCTTTTTCATATCAGCTTGTTGGCTTATGTCTTTGATAGGGTTTTGGCAGATTGCAGACAGCAGCCTTCCTGTCCTTTCCTATCTAGGTAGTTTTGGGCCCCGTCTTTGCTCAGTCTATCTTTCTGTCTGTATTAGTATTTTCATCTTGCTTCACCGTCATTCTATGTTGGGGGCTGCCTATTGCTTTGGGGTCTGCTCTGGGGCAGTTTAGATTTCCCCTTTCTTTCTTTAGGCCTATGTAATTCTCCGGCTGTGATCGAGGGGTCTAGGGCATCGTAGGTACCCCCCACGGCTACTGCTAGTTGTGTTGATAGGTTCAGGGGTCTGCAATCTGATAGTTGCCAACTTCTCTGGTTTTCTGGACTTAGCTTGTATTTCTGCTTTTGCCTCCTACGGTGACTCATTCATAACAGAATCACCCGCCATACCGCAGATCCTGGGGTACTCAATAGCAGGAAAGAATTGTAAAAAAAAAAAAAAAAAGTGTGTATATTTTTTCCTCTATATCTCTGAGGCCGTAGGGGGAATTTTTTTTTCTCTCAATGGAGATAAAGCAATTGTCTGATCGTGTGGAGCAGCTCGCTGCGGAAGTGCGGGGAATTTCCGCCTACCTTGCTCATTCACATGCTGCTGAACCAAAGATTCCTACACCTGATGTATTTTTTGGGGATCGGTCTAAATTTTTGAATTTCAAAAATAATTGTAAATTATTTTTTGCCTTGAAGCCTAACTCGTCAGGGAGCTCCGCGCAGCAGGTTAAAATTGTCATCTCTTTGCTGCGTGGCGATCCCCAGGATTGGGTGTTTTCTTTGAAACCAGATGATCCTATTCTGACTAATGTGAACGCATTCTTTCAAGCTTTGGGGTTGTTGTATGACGAACCTAATGCCATTGATCAGGCTGAAAAGACCCTGCTGGCATTAAGCCAGGGTCGTGATTCTGCAGAATTGTACTGTCAAAAATTCCGAAAGTGGGCAGTACTTACTACCTGGAATGATAATGCCTTGGCTGCTCTCTTTCGGAAGGGGTTGTCAGAAGCCGTAAAAGATACTATGGTGGGATTTCCTGTTCCCTCTGGTCTTGACGATTCTATGTCATTAGCCATTCAGGTTGATCGGCGTTTGCGCGAACGCAAAGCTGCACGAGAGGTGTTGCCACCTGTTGAACAAATGTCTGAACCTATGCAATGTGATAGAGTTTTTTCCAGAGAGCAGCGTCAGGAGTTCAGAAGGCGTAATAAGTTGTGTTTTTTCTGTGGAGATGCCTCGCATATTATTTGTCTGACCTAAACGAGAGAAACGCTTTGCACACACGTTTTCTGTTGGGGGTGTTCAACCTAAGTTTCTTCTGGCTATTACTCTGATCTGCTCCCTGTCCACATTTTCCGCCAAGGCTTTTGTGGATTCGGGAGCAGCCCTAAACCTAATGGACTTGGATTTTGCTAAACGTTGTGGATTTCCAATGACCCCTCTGCAGATGCCTATTCCTTTGAGGGGGATTGATGCTACTCCTTTGGCTAAAAATAAACCCCAGTTTTGGACCCAGGTGGTAATGCGGGTCGCCCCAGACCATCAAGAAAATTGCAGATTTTTGGTGTTGCATAATCTGCATGATACTATTGTTCTGGGGTTTCCCTGGTTACAGATTCATAATCCAGTTTTGGATTGGAAATCTGTGTCTGTGGTGAGTTGGGGTTGTCGGTGTGCCTTTAGTGAGGCTCCGGTGTTTTCCACCCCTCCTCAGTCGCATGATGTTCCTGATTATTTGGCGGACTTTTATGATGTATTTAGTGAGAATGAGTCTGCGTCTCTGCCTCCTCATAGGAGTTATGACTGTGCAATTGAACTGAGCCCGGGGTGTAAATTTCTCAAGGGTCGGCTCTTCAATTTATCTGTACCCGAGCACGAGGCTATGCGATCCTATATTAAGGAGGCGTTGGAGAAGGGTCATATTAGACCATCCTCGTCACCCTTAGGTGCCGGGGTTTTTTTTGTAGCCAAAAAGGATGGATCATTAAGACCTTGTATTGATTATAGTGCCCTCAACAAAATTACTGTTAAATATCAGTATCCGTTACCCCTGATTTCTGATCTATTCTCCAGAGTTAAAGGTGCTTGCTGGTTTACCAAGCTTGACCTCAGGGGGGCATATAATCTTATTCGCATTAAACATGGGGATGAATGGAAGACGGCGTTTAATACTCCGGAGGGACATTTTGAGTACCTGGTGATGCCTTTTGGGCTCACTAATGCCCCTTCTGTCTTCCAGTGCTTCATGAACGATATTTTCCGAGATTTTGTCGATAAATTTTTGATTATCTATCTGGATGATATTTTGATCTTCTCCAAGGATTGGGATTCTCATGTGGAACATATTCGGACTGTGTTCCGGATCTTGAGGGAGAATTCCCTGTATGTCAAAGGATCTAAATGCCTTTTTGGAGTACAGAGGATTTCTTTTTTGGGATTTATTTTGTCCCCATCATCTATTGAAATGGACCCGGCCAAGGTACAGGCCATTCACGATTGGGTTCAGCCCACTTCTTTGAAGGCCCTCCAGAAGTTTTTGGGTTTTGCTAATTTTTATCGGAAATTTATAGCAAAATTTTCTAGTATTGCCAAGCTATTGATTGATTTGACTAAGAAGGGTGCTGATGTGTTAAATTGGTCTCCGGAGGCTGTTTCTTCCTTTCAGGAGCTGAAGCGAAGATTCACCTCCGCCCCCCGTTTTGCGGCAACCTGATGTCTCACTTCGATTCCAGGTAGAGGTGGATGCTTCTGAGATTGGTGCAGGAGCTGTTTTGTCCCAAAAGGATCCTGTAACATCTAAAATGAATCCCTGTGCTTTCTTTTCCCGAAAGTTCTCTCCATCTGAACGTAACTATGATGTGGGGAATAGGGAACTGTTGGCCATGAAATGGGCATTTGAGGAGTGGAGACATTGGTTGGAGGGAGCTAAGCATCAAGTCGTGGTCCTCACTGACCACAAGAATTTGATTTACCTAGAGTCGGCTAAGCGCTTGAACCCTAGACAGGCTAGGTGGGCCTTGTTTTTTACACGTTTTGATTTTGTGGTTTCTTTTCTTCCTGGAACAAAGAATGTCAAGGCAGACGCCCTCTCTAGGAGCTTCTTTGCTGATTCTCCTGTGGTGACCAAGCCTGCTACCATCTTAGGCGAAGGGGTAGTTCTTTCTGCCATCTCGCCCGATTTGAGACGTGCTCTGGAAGAGTTCCAGGAGGACAAACCTGAGCGTTGTCCCAGTGGAAAGTTGTATGTTCCTGACCAGTGGAAGAAGAGAGTGATGTCTGAAGTTCATTGCTCTGCTTTGGCTGGTCATCCAGGTATTTTTGGTACTAGAGATCTGGTGAGTCGGTTTTTTTGGTGGCCCTCCTTGTCTCGTGATGTCAGGAATTTTGTGCAGTCCTGTGGGACGTGCTCCCGGTCTAAATCGTGTTCTCGCTCTAGTGGGTTGTTGATGCCTTTGCCTGTCCCCAAGAGGCCATGGACCCATATTTCAATGGATTTCATCTCTGATATGCCTGTCTCTCAAAGGATGACTGTTATTTGGGTGATTTGTGATAGGTTCTCTAAGATGGTTCATCTTGTACCACTCCCTAAGTTGCCGTCTTCCTCTGAGTTGGTGCCCCTGTTTTTACAACAGGTGGTTCGTTTGCATGGGATTCCTGAGAACATTGTATCTGACAGAGGAGTCCAGTTTGTGTCTAGATTTTGGAGAACTTTCTGTTCCAGGCTGGGAATTCAGTTGTCCTTCTCCTCTGCTTTTCACCCTCAGACCAATGGGCAGACTGAGAGAACAAACCAGACCTTGGAGTCATATTTGAGATGTTTTATTTCTGCTGATCAGGATGATAGGGTTTCATTTTTGCCCTTGGCCGAATTTGCTTTAAATAATAGAGCTAGTTCTGCCACTTTGATGTCACCTTTTTTTTGTAACTTTGGGTTTCATCCTCGATTTTCTTCAGGGCAGGTGGAGCCCTCTGCCTGCCCAGGTGTTGACACTGTGGTGGAGAGAATGCACCAGATCTGGGACCAAGTGGTGGATAAGTTATCTCCCAGGAAAAGGCCCAGCGGTTTTCCAACCGACATAGGACCATTGGTCCCCAGTTTAAGGTTGGTGATATGGTGTGGTTATCATCAAAAAATATTGCTATGAAGGTGCCTTCTCCTAAGTTTAAGCCTAGATTTATTGGATCTTACAAGATTGTGGAGATTATTAATCCGGTCTCTTCGTTTGGCTCTTCCTGTCACATTTAAAATCCATAATGTGTTCCATAAATCTTTGTTGAAGAGGTTTGTTGAACCTGTTGTTCCGGGGGTGGCACCTCCAGACCCTGTATTGGTTGAAGGTAACATGGAATATGAGGTAGAGAAAGTACTGGACTCCCGTCTGGCTAGACGGAGACTCCAGTATTTGGTTAAGTGGAAGGGTTATGGTCAGGAGGATAATTCCTGGGTCTCTGCCTCTGATATTCATGCCAAAAGATTGGTGCGTGCCTTTCATCGGGCTCACCCTGATCGCCCTGGTGGCGTAGTTGAGCGTTCGGTGACCCCTCCTCAAGTGAGTTCATTTTCCCCTTCATTACTGAGGCCCGAGGAACTCCCTCTTCTGGTAAAGAAAGGTAGTGAGCCTGATTATCAAACACCTGAGGCTGATGATGATGACTGGCTGAGTGGAGTTACTGACTGGATATAAGGCTGCCGACGCCCTTCTGCCCTGCGGGTGATTTCTCTGTGGGATCCTTGGAGACCAGTCTGAATTCCTGCTCCTCTAAAGCTAAGTTTGCTGCTCGGCCTTTTGCTTTGGTGCTTTGACTTTGTTTTGCTTTGTTTTTCTGGATTTCTGCCATTCCCTGCTGGGGTGTGCTGAATTCATTTAGCTCTGTCTTCTGAAAATACCTGAGTGCTGATTTAGTTTTTGAAGCCTAGCTGCTTCAGGGCCTTTTTCATATCAGCTTGTTGGCTTATGTCTTTGATAGGGTTTTGGCAGATTGCGGACAGCAGCCTTCCTGTCCTTTCCTATCTAGGTAGTTTTGGGCCCCGTCTTTGCTCAAGTCTATCTTTCTGTCTGTGTTAGTATTTTCATCTTGCTTCACCGTCATTCTATGTTGGGGGCTGCCTATTGCTTTGGGGTCTGCTCTGGGGCAGTTTAGATTTCCCCTTTCTTTCTTTAGGCCTATGTAATTCTCCGGCTGTGATCGAGGGGTCTAGGGCATCGTAGGAACCCCCCACGGCTACTGCTAGTTGTGTTGATAGGTTCAGGGGTCTGCAATCTGATAGTTGCCAACTTCTCTGGTTTTCTGGACTTAGCTTGTATTTCTGCTTTTGCCTCCTACGGTGACTCATTCATAACAGGAGCAGAAGGTTTCTACTTTTGTTTCTGAAATCGGCAAACAGATCTATGTCCAGGGTCCCCCACATTTTTACAATCTGCCGAAAAATGGACCACTCTAGTACCCATTTACCTTGTCGTAATTGGGTGCAGCTCAGAAAGTCTGCCCTTTGATTCTCCGTACCCCGGATGTGTAGGGCTGACAGGGATAGCAGGTATGCCTCCGCTAGTTTGAGGACTCTGGCGGATGAGTCCATTAGGGCTTGGGACCTGGTTCCCCCTGATGATTTATATAGGCCACTGTGACTCGATTGTCCAAAAGAATGCGAACATGGTGATTCTGGACCAAGGGTAGGAAGTGTGTTAGTGCGTAGCCTACCGCTAGAAGCTCTTTTTGGTTTGAGGAGGCTTTTAGTTCTTGACCTCCCCACGCATCCTGAGCCACCTTGTTGTTCATGTGTGCTCCCCATCCCGTGGGACTGGCATCCGTTGTCACTATGTGTGTTATCTTTGTTACCCAGGGGATCCCTTTGGACAGATTTTCTTGGTTTCCCCACCAAGCTAGGGAATGAATAGTTCTTGAATTTAGGGTAATACGACCCTCTAGGTGTCCCCCTATTGCTGCCTGGTTGGCTAATACGTCCCACTGGAGATCTCTCGTGTGTAACTGAGCCCATTGGACTGCTGGCAGGCAGGCAGATAGGAACCCAGCAGTAACATAGCTTTTCTTAGTGTCATAGAGGGATTTTGGATTGCTCTTGCTGTAATTTGAGCGATTTTCTCCTTCTTGCGGTCTGGGAGGCGACACTCCTGAATGTTTGAGTCCAGTGTTAGGCCCAAGAATTCTTGTACCCTGCTGGGCTCCAATCTTGACTTTTTCAGATATAGAAGCCAGCCCAGGCCCTGTAGAGTGTCCATCACCCTGTCCCTCTGTTCTCTGCGTTTTTTAGCCGAGCTGCCTGCTATTAAGAAATCATCTATATACTGGATTATTATGTCTTGTTCCCTTATATGGGCCATCATTTCTGCTACTATTTTGGTAAACACCCGTGGGGCTACTGATATTCCGAACGGCAGGGCTCTGTACTGGAATTCTTTCAGCCTGCCCTTTATTGAGACGGCTAACCTGAGATATTTTCTGGAGTCTTTGTGGATGGGGACGTGATAATAGGCGTCGCTGAGATCTAACACCGTCATGTAGCAGTTTGGGAACAGGACTTTGATGGTGGACCTGATCGACTCCATTTTGAAGCTCTGATTCCTGACGTATTAGTTTAACTTTTTCAGATTTATGATCGTTCGAAAGGTGCCGTCCGGTTTAGTTACCAGAAAAGGAGGGGAGTAGAAACCTCTGCCCATTTCCTGCAGGGGAACCTCGAGGAGGACTCCTTTTTTTACTAGGCCTAGGACCTCGCTTTCTAAAGCTTCCTGTTCTTGCGGACTGGATCTCAGCGGCGTTATTACATACTTCTGAGGTGGAAGAAAGAGAGTCTATTCTTAGGCCCCCCTGGATTAGGTTTACTATCCATGGGTTGTTTGAGATTCTCCTCCAGGCTGGAAGGAAAAGGGTTAACCTTCCCCCCCACCCTGGGCGAACTGTCACTTAGAGGGATTTTTGCACGGGATGAGTTACCAAAGAACCCCCCTCTATCTCTTCTTTTGCCATCCCACTTTTGCTCCCTCGGTGGTTTCCTCTGAAAAAACCTCCTATTCCGAAAGGGCCTTTTAAATGCTGCCAACCCCAAATTTGGGAACCCTTTCTTCTTGTCCCCTGCTTTCTGGAGGATGTCATCTAACGTCTCCCCAAAAAGGATGTGACAAGTGTCAGCTTACGCTGAGTCGTTTTTCTTAGAAAGAGTGGACCCTCTGGGCCGTGGCACCCACCCACCTAGGGCGAGCTGACCTAATGAGAACCACCCCCTATACAGGGAGTGTCAGGGGCAAGACCAAGGGGGTGAGCCACCACGGCAGCTGGACCAGATGGCCGGCTCAGGGAAACAAGACAAGGCAAGACGAGTCATTAATTCAAAGAAACTTCATTAAGGAAGACTTCAGGTACAACAGGTGCAAAACGTGGACACACACAACATAAGGCAAGGTGCGTGCAAGAGCACGCCGAGGTCCAAGACTTGTGGAACTCTTCAGGGTGCAACAGGAGCAAACGTGAACACAGAGTTCGTGAAACAGGGTGCGTGCAATGGCACGCCGAGGTCCAGGCATGGAACGTGCAGGTGGTACGCGGACATCGGACTCCGGACAACAGTCCATGATCAACCAGGGCATCAGGGTCTGTAACTCAGAGGGTGATTGGCAGGATCCGGACATCCAGAAGTTAGCCAGGGTTCCATTCAAGGAGACAAGAGAGTTAGTGACATGGTGCGTGTCAACGGACACACCAGGATCAAGTTCACAGGACAGAGACCTGTGCATGCCGAGGGGCATGCCAGAGACGGGTCAGGTTCACAGGACGGTGGCCTGCGCACGCCAAGGGGCATGCCAGGGAGAGGCACAAGGTACGGTGGCATCAGAATCCAAATGCTGGCATCGACCGACAGAGTCCAGGTATCTGGCTACGGACATCAGCTCCGGACATCAGGCCGCAGTCATCTAGGTCCGGACCTCTGGCAGCGGTTGGCAGGTTATGGAATCCGGCGGGCAAACTAGAATACAGAAAGGAGCAAAAGGAGACAAAGGCTTTGTGCAAGAGTAGCACGAAAAGGCACAGTGCAAGAGTAGCACGAAAAGGCACAGTGCGAGAACCAGCGTGAGTGCAAGTGAGCACAGAAACCACGGCTGGGAGCACCGGCAGGTGGTATCGATGATGGCAGTTGCAAGCGGGCACGACTAGAGGCGGCACCACTGCGGGGCCACGCAGCCAGACCACTATAGCACTGGACGGGGCACGGCTGCGGCACACAGGCGAGTACGGCTAGAGGCGGCACGGCTGAGGGACACTAGGTAGGCACAAGCGACCAGGCACGTGCACGGAGCCACAAGGCAGGGCTAGGCAATGGGCACAGGACAGAGCCACATGCGAGACAGCATGGCAAAGCCTAGTACGAAATGTGCAAGAGCGCACGAAACATCAGGGACAATACAAAGAACGAGGAAGAGACCTGCGCATGCAAAGAGCATGCCAGGGACAGTCTAGCAGCGGAGCGTAGGCCGAAGCCCAGAGCCGGGCGAAGGAAGGACCTTGGGACTAGACAGGGCACAGTGCGAGGCCTGCACGTGTAGAGACACACCAGGGAGAGGTTCAGAGCGAGGCCTGCACGTGCAGAGAACGCCAGGGAGAGGTTCAGAGCGGAGGCCTGCACGTGTAGAGACACGCCAGGGAGAGGTTCAGAGCGGAGGCCTGCACGTGTAGAGACACGCCAGGGAGAGGTTCAGAGCGGAGGCCTGCACGTGTAAGGACACGCCAGAGACAGAGGCAGGGTACCTGAAGCCACAAAGCAGAGCGAGACATGAAACAAGGAACAGAATCAGAGCAAACAAGGACTACAAGGCAAAGCAGAGCAGGGACAGAACATGGCACGAAGGACAAACACCAGACAAGACACGAGACGAGATCAGAGACGGAATACGAGCACGGAGCGTGTGCAGAGACGCACGACAAAGCAGAGTGCAAGGGCACAGAATAGAGGGAGCGCCACACAGACCAAGCAGCCATGCAGGGACAACACACAATACTTAGGCCCTGAGCAAAGGAAGGGGCGGCCTGATATAGGGCATAGCACCTCCTCTTCCAGGTCAGGACCAGGGCAGCACTTCCGGGTTCAGATCCACAGGATAACAGAGCGTAGTCTCATGGTCAGAGTTCCAGACATGACGAGACGACTGCAGAATCAGTACTGAAACCTAGACAGATTACATGATTAGAGTTCTAGACGTGACGAGATGATCACCAAACCAGACAGTGCAGGATCCTAGGAAAGGTCACATGATCAGCGTTTCAGACATGATGAGATGATTGCAGAACCAGACAGTGCAGGATCCTAGGAAAGGTCACGTGATCAGCATTTCAGACATGACGAGATGATTGCAGAACCAGACAGTGCCGGATCCTAGGAAAGGTCACATGATCAGAGTTTCAGACATGACGAGATGATTGCAGAACCAGACAGTGCCGGATCCTAGGAAAGGTCACATGATCAGAGTTTCAGACATGACGAGATGATTGCAGAACCAGACAGTGCAGGATCCAGACAGGGACACCTGATCAGAGAATCTAGACATGACGAGAAGATCACAGAAGACAGAGCAGAAACGCAGGCATCCTGCAGCTCAGACATGAGGTGAGTGTGCACACTGATCTAGGGAACAAGCAGGATAGCAGACAAGATGTCCGCATGCACATCGCTCCAGGAGTTCTTGAGAGAAAACAGACAGGGCAGACATGGCGGACATGACAAAGGAACTTCCCTTCACAGGGGATTGAACACAATTTCATTTTGGTCTGCAGGTCCCCTGGCCAACTTTTAAGCCATAGTGTTCTTCGGGCTGCGTTTGAAAGTGCTGCCGTTTTGGCGATAGCCGGACTGAATCGGCCGATGAGTCCGCTAAGAAGGCAGCCGCTCCCCTTATTACTGGGATAGAATCTAAGATCTTATCCCTTGGTGTCCCTTCCCTCAGTTCTTTTTCAAGTTGGTCCACCCATACCATTAGGGCTGTTGAAGTACATGTCGCCGCTATGGCTGGCCTGAGGTTACCGCCTGCTGACTCCCATGCCCCTTTAAGAAAGGTATCTGCCTTTTTATCTAGGGGATCCCTGAGGGTGCCCATGTCCTCAAAGGGAAGGGCGAATTTCTTTGAGGCCTTTGCGACTGCTACGTCGAGCTTCCCAAGACGTAGATGCCTCCTCTTCATAGGGATATTTTCTTTTAAGGGAAGGGACTGTAGTGTTTTTCCTGTCCGGCTTGTCCCATTCTTTTTTGATTAGGCCCTTAACAATTTCGTTAAGCGGAAATGCTCTCCGTTTTTTCTGGCCTAGTCCCCCGAACATTATATCCTGGACTGTTTTATCAGGCCTAGGGTCCAATACCCCCATGGTAGACCTTACAGCTTTCACTAGTCTGTCTACCTCTTTTAGGGGAAAATAGTGACGCCCTCCCGTTTCCTCGTCTGAGGATGAGGAACCGGATTCCGTAGATCTAGACGTGATTTCTCCTGACGTGGAAGAGTCTGACTGGGAGATTGCTATAGTGTCTTTCTTCCTCGTTTTGTCCCTATGCTTAAGGGATACAAGGGCACTCTGAACCTCTGATTTGATTGCAGCCCTTAGGTCGGATGCGAAATCCGGAGTCTCCTGACAAAGAATTTCTTTTGTACAAGACTCACATAGTTTTTTCTCCCATGATACAGCTAGGGTTCTAGTGCAAGTGGGGCATTCCCTGTTCTTCTTTTTTCCCTTCTTCTTTCCCTAATAAGGAAGAGGAATTGCATTACAAGGGTGAACATTCACAAAGATCACTTACCCCAAAAGTATGCGGCTGCGGTACCGGTTCGGGGGATGGAGTCAGGTCCTGTATAGGCTGATCTCCTGGTGGCGATTTGCTCCTTGCCGCTGACGTACTGCGCCACGTGGAGTGACTGCTGGAACGGCCATCTCTGTTTTGTTCCTTTTGTCGGTGGTGGTGCTGCTGCTGCTTGAGCTGCTGCCTGGCATGCTGCTCCTGTTGCTGGTCGCTATCCCCCATTGCTCAGGATCGCTTCCAGCCAGGAGTTCTGAATCCACCATCTTTAAATTTCCCGCCCCTGTGACGTCACCGCTCTCACCTGCAAAGCGCTGGCCGGGGAGAGCGCTCCTGCGCATGCGCCGATTTCAGGGACCTGGAAGCCGGTTCTACTTCCGGGGCAGTGGCCATCTTGGTACTCTCTGTACCATGGCGCTGCCCGCACTTTCACCGGGTCCCCACGAGCCCCAATCTCCTTTCCGGAGCGGCGGCTCCGACGTCTCTACCCCCTGCTCACTTGGCAGCCCGCATCGGCCCCGGCGGTGGCGGCTTCGGGCATCGCACCTGCCGTGACAGGGGCCTCCCCGCTGTCGTGTACCGGACAGTTCGGCCCAGGATCCGGACTTTCTTCAACACGCAGGTACGCCGTACTGTAGGTCCCCCCGTCAGGGACAGGAACCCAACTGAAGGCGGAGGAGAGGTACCGCCCTTTTTATCTGTAGGTTCCTGTCCCTGAAGGGTGGATCCCCTTTCTCCGTGGTGCTGTCATGGGTGAGAGAGAAAGTAGCATATTCATTTTTTTCCTTCCACATTGCTTTAGTTCTCGTGAATCACCTGAAGGGTTAATAAACTTCTTGAATGTGTTTTTGTCCACCTTGAGTGGTGCCATTTTTAGAATGGTGTCATTTTTGGGTATTTTCTATTATATTGATCCCCCAAAATGGTTTTGTAAAATTTGTTGGAAAAATGAGAAATCCCTGGTCAACTTAAACCCTTATAATGTCCTAACAAAAAGTTTCCAAAATTGTGCTGATGTAAAGTATACATGTGGGAAATGTTATTTATTAACTATTTGTGCAATATGACTCTGATTTACGGGCACAAAAATTAAAAGTTTGAAAATTGCAAAATTTTCAACATTTTTGCAGAATTTGTTTTTTTCATAAATAAATGCAAGTCATATCGAAGAAATTTTACCACTAACATGAAGTACAATATGTCACGAAAAAACAGTCTTAGAATCAGTGGGATCCGTTGAAGCGTTTCAGAGCTATAACCTCATAAAGTGACAGTGGTCAGAATTGTAAAAATTGGCCTGGTCATAAAGTACCAAATTGGCTCTGTTACTAAGTGGTAAGCGACAAATATTTGCCTATCGGCTATTACTTCATTTCCTGCTTAAACAGGCAGGCTCCGCTTCAGATGTGTGCTGAATCATCAGTAA
Organism: Dendrobates tinctorius; assembly: GCF_039654945.1. NCBI lineage: Eukaryota > Metazoa > Chordata > Amphibia > Anura > Dendrobatidae > Dendrobates > Dendrobates tinctorius. Next base: position 145,456 of record NW_027361890.1, read on the forward strand.
TAGATTCAGTGCACAAAGGCTGCTGTTTGGTCTTGACCATGATTAAGACATTCCGTTGAAACGCGTAGGTCTGTGACCTCCTTTTTGTACTGTCTAATAGTCTACTGGTTCTTAAATGAAGCATTTTATAAGGCTTAATTAAAAGCTAAGTTTTAAAAATATTTACAAGTTTCCTCGCTGAATTCATCCTTTCTTCTGATTTTTATCAACAATCGTTCATAACCGTGTGGTATAAGGCTATGTGCACACGTGCGGAATTGCCACAGATTTTATGCGTTTTTGCCGCGTTTTTTCATGGCGAAAACGCATACAATAAGCAACCCGTTGAATTTAATGTCATTCGACACATGCTGTGCTAATGCTGAGTATTTTTCTGTGGCGGAATCGCATCGCGGAAAAATACGCAGCATGCTAATTCTTTTTGCGGAATCGCAGGGATTCCGCACACATAGGAATTCATTGATCCGCTTACTTTCAGCATGTGGCTGTGCCCAACATGCGCAAAGTAAGCTGAAAATGTGCGGATGTAACCCAGGGTCTGGAGGAGAAGAGATTCTCCTCCAGGTCCTGGGTACCATATCCCTGTTAAAAAAAAAGAATTAAATAAAAAATCGTGATATTCTCCCCTTCCGGCGTCCCCCGCAGCCTTCCCAGGCCTCAGTGATGCTCACGGCATCTCCCGTTCCTAGTGATGCGACAATGACCTGTGATGACGTAGCGGTCTTGCATGATGCTACGTCATCTGGGGTCATTGTCGCAAGGCATCGCTGGGAAATGGACTTGCCGTGAGCATCGCGAGGATCGGGAAGGCTGCGGGGGACGTCGGAAGGTGAGAATATCATGATTTTTTTTATTATTATTTTTAACATATCTTTTTACTACTGATGCTGCATAGGCAGCCTCAATAGTAAAAAGTTGTTCACACTCGTCAAACACTATGTTTGACATTGTGACCAACCTGTCAATTGGTTCTCCAAGCGATGCTACAGATCGCTTGGAAAACGCTAGCATTCTGCAAGCTAATTACGCTTGCGAAACGCTAGTTTTTCGCGGGAATTCCGCATGCGGATTTCCTGCGGCAGGGAGTTGCGGAATTGCCGCGGAAATTTCTGTGGCAATTCCGCTCGTGTGCACATAGCCTAAATGAGCTTTTAAGGCCCATTTCATCAAGACTGGTCTTGTTCACGTCGGTCCTGATAAGATGTGCTGAAGTCAGGCACTCTGCTGGAGCAAGATTTGTGGTGCAGTGAATGCCAACATTCTTTGTGAAAGTAACAAGCGATGGTTGCTACTCCCACACCTCCCCTCTGCCCATTTTGTGGAAGCTGGGCGAAAATTGAGTGAATACTCCAACAGTCGTAAACTTTAAGCGCAGCCTTGAGTTGTATTAAAACTATGGAACTTTTCAAAGCTTTTAATGCCATAATATTGGCGTGAAAGCTTTGATGAATTGGGCCCTTTGTCTCAACACCTTCACAGAAAAGATGTATTTTATTTTATTCTCACTGTACCCCTAGAATCTAGGTCCTAGATCAATGATGGCCTAGAGGTCACATTCTTTTACTACGCCAATAAAATTATAATGACATTTTCCACACACATACAGTGGGTAAAATAAGTATTTGATACACTGCCGATTTTGCAAGTTTTCCCACCTATAGAGAGTGGAGAGGTCTGTAATTTTTATCTTAGGTACACTTCAACTGTAAGAGACAGAATCTAAAAATAAAAAACAGAAAATCACATAGTATGTTTTTTTTAAAATAATTAACCCCTTCCCGACGTGCTGTATATATACGGCGCCGCTAGAGCTGCGTTCCTACAGACCACCGTATGTATACAGCGCCATGATTATGCAGGCTCACGCTGGGTGCATGTAATAGAAACACAGAAATAAATCTAAAAGCACAGAAAAGTAATAACTTTATTTTAACAAATATACACAGGAAATTGGGGCTTTAAGATTTAAAGAAAGAAACTGACAAGAATACTTATAATGCATACTACCCTAAGAAAGCCATGTTTTTTCATTAAGGCCCAGAATGTTTGCTGAGTTTTTACCTGGAAAAGATGCTTCAGGTAAACCCCAGTGGTATGGCTGCTTTGCTTGTCGCATTTTGTTTTCAAATTGTATGTTTTAAGATTGAGCGGCTTCCAAGCTTGGAAGCCACCAAGATCAATCGTCAGGCCATTTTTTTTCAACCACTCCGCATCTTTGGAAGCCTTAAGTGGTTGAAAGAAGTTCAGAAGGACTGAACATATTCACAGCAAGTCGTCTTTATATTGTGTATACAGTATGTTCCTTCTCTTTGCTTTTTTTTTTAGCACTTTATCAGGTGGGCTCCAGGTGGAATCTGCCAGGAAAAGATGTGTGCACATACCCTAAGGTTCAGATGATGTGACTGACCGCATTTGGCCAAAACGACTCCCATCGCATCGAGATTGCCACACAATTTTGTTTCAAACCACGCAGCGAGTTGTTGGTGCTTTGTTCACGCCATCACTGCACTGTCTGGTAGTACCCTAAAACCACATGCTGTGCAGTTTTACTGAGATTTCTACACACAAAACGGAATGCCACAAAACTAATAATTTACCATTGAATATCTAAATATCGAGAGGTCAGGTGCTTTGGTACCATGGATGGATGTACAGTAGAAGGTACATACAGCAGCTTAGGTCCAGGGATATATTGTAAAAGCTCTTAGAAAATATTCCCTGTACATGGGTCCTTTTCATCCTCACTTGAAGGACAGAATATTCGCTGGGAGAACATCTATACCATGGCTGCTTATCACATCACGAAACTGCCTGCACTCAAATTTGACATGCAGTTTTCGGGCACCACTTTGGCTTGGCGAAAAAGAGATGGTGTAGAGACCAGTGGTGTTTGGGTCAATAGTTTCACATCTAAATAAGAAGAGACAAAAAAATTGTAGGAAATGTCAACAGGATATTGTCAGACAGAGCAAGCTGTTAGAAAGTAGAACATATGCAGAAAGGTGTGGAGGCACCATATGCGTATAGGTCTGTTGCATGGAATTGTGCAGTAACTTAATAAAGACTTTTTTGATTTATGGTTAATTAAACCTCTGCAAATCAAATCCAGGTTTATCGAGAGGGAGTTTTGGAATTCATGTTATTTGTTTTGTATGAAGATATAATAGAATTTAGTCAAAACAAGACTTGCAGGGCTTAGTGACCACCAGAGGATGCTGTCCGCAGACATCTAGATTGCTCTGATCTAGTTGCCATGGAGTACAAGCTGTCGACTGGACCAGGGCGGCACTAATCTTTTTGCTTAATTCTAGGATGTAATAATTAAAGGCGATTCTTTTGGGAACCACTGAAGAACGTGGAGTCAAACAGAATCTGTTTTAGATCCTATAGTAAAATGAATCTTGATTACAATGGGCAGACCTGGCAAGGTTAAACTAGGTCACTTCTATGAGGTCTCCACCACGCAATGTGGTTTTGAGTAGAGTGTAGTGATTTCATTTTTCAGAGGACCATTATTCTCTTAAAACATACCTAGCATCTACAGGTGAATTGTCAAAATAACAAGGTTTTTTTTACCATAACGTCAGCAGTAAATTGCATTCTTAGGGTATGTTCACAACTGGTTGTTTGACAAAGATTTTGGAGCATATTCTGCCCAATGTATAATACACCTGTAGCGCAAGTGACGCTACTAGTTCCACAGATTTTTTCTGCTTAGGAAAAAAGGACCACAATAATTAAAGCTCAAAATTTGATCTCTGAATAAATTAGAATTGGAAAAAAAACTCCCCATATACAAAACAGCATCAAAAGCAGCATTGGTTTCGGAAGCAGATTTTGTGGCAAAAATACCCCTGTACAGTTAAATCACATAGGAGCACAGCACCCTGCTTCCCAGCCTATCATTCTACGCTTGTTTTTTTTTTTTTTTTTCAGAAAATATTTATTAAAGTTTTTTTTTTATAACAAAGAAAGGGTACAATACAATGGACCATATGCTACCATTACCTGAGTAATTAAACATTATTTAAGTATGGAAGTAGAGAAAAGAAGAGAAAGACATGAGGGAGAAGACATAGTAGTAAGAGTAAGGAAAAAATAGGTATGGGGATATAGGGTAAGGGAAGGAAGAAGGGGGGGGGGATTATAGCCCATCAGTAAAAAATAATAATTTAACTTATTTAACTCAAATCATCTAAATTACTCGAGAGCTAAATATGTATCCAGTTGGCAAATTCCGGACTCTCTTTGAATGAATGCCAAGGAAACCAAGTGTGTCCCTGTCTAGATGTGGAGCCCCTATCTTGGGACATCAGTGATTCCATACGCTCCAATCTGTCCATCTCCACCACCCATTCCATCACAGAAGGATTCTACGCTTGTTTTAATGAATTTGCAGGCTCAGATCGATCCCCATGTTCCCCCAGTCCAGATACTGTTAATAATCTGCTTTGTGATGTACATATAAAATGTCAGTACTCCATCTCAGTAAGATTCAAAAACACAGTGGGGTCGGCTCATTAAGGTGCTTACTCCAGGAATTTGTCGTAAAACCTTAAGTCACAATATTTTTCCACAACCCACAGCCACTTAATGAATCAGGTTAGTGTACTCCAGCAAGTGCTTCACAAAGATTGGCATGCGTTACGCCATTGTTAATGAATCGCCCCTCTGAATTTATCAAACATAGGCCCTGATTCTTCATCGCCTTTGAACACGTTTTTTGTCTAGCTTTTGTGCCTTTCCTTTTGTTTGCACCCAATTAACTATTCTATTTGTGACTTTTATGAAGTCTATTTTATATGTACTCTCCTGTTCTTTTTGTTTTCTGCTTTATTAGTGGAGTTTAGCAATTTCAGATGTTTTCACCCGATTCATCCATTGCGACTTTGTGAATAGTTGCAAAATTTGGTGGCACTTCACTTCAGTCCTCCCTGGTGTATTCTCGAGTATGTCAAACTTTTGATTGAAATTTTTTACTTTGCTCCAAATTCATGAATTGTATGTGACATTTTGATTAATTTTGACCAAAAATGGCAACTATACCACGAGACAAAAAAGGGAAAGTGACTTAAAAGGTAACAAATGATGAATCGGAGTCTTAAAATTAATCAAAAGTGAAATCCTGGTGAGTCAAGTTGCCCCATTCACCCTAAACGCTGATAGACTACAAATGAAAAATGGAAACCTTTGAATTGGGCAAAACAAGACACTAAGCTTCAGCTTTGCAAGAAAACCGGCTTTAATATATTTTCCTTATGATCCCTTTAGAAAATGGCCAGATCCACTTACCTGTATGCTCTTTCCTTGTGTATAAGGCCTTCTCCAGATACTGTTATAAAGCAATCCTCTAGATTCTCCTCCAGTGGGTTTATGATACTGACAGTGACTGTGACGAGACAGTACTGTATTGCCTCCTCTGCCATCTGAAAATATGCGGAGGATTTAATATCTGAGAAGTCCACATTCTGAAGTGTTATATTGGTATTCAAAACATCCGCTTCATACCTGGACTACAAGCTTTGGTTTGCTTATTATCAACGTCTTGCTTATACAACGTATGCCAATCACGTCCTTCACAAGGCCTATGAGTCTGACCACATTGGTTTCCGATGGAGAGACTGAGTAGTCCAGAGGATGAATCTGAGCGTTCATTGTGTTCTCTGATCGCAGACAATTGTAGTTGTGGATAGAAGGTTAATACATAGAAAAATAGTAAATGAATTCGATTATAATGAAAAACGGAAAATTATGTAATTTGGTCGGCTTCTACATAAGAGCTACTTTAATATAACTGGTAATCATAAGTATTACTTGTATAGATATAGCAATTGACTACATGGTGACTTTCAGACAATCCGCATGACCAAAAATATCTGTGCTACTTGTCTGTGTCTTACTTGCAAGTCTCAGTCACACTCAGCATTGCGGTTTATGACGGCAAAGTCATGTGCCACCCTTGACCAGCTACCAAGGATCCAACAGGTTTGGATTTTTTGCAGTTGTAACATGGTGGTTGCATTGGGTAAGGAGCCACAAAGACACCCCATTGACCTTTATGTAGCCCTACCCTAACTTTACGAAAATGCCTATGAGGGTCAGACCTATGTATAAGAAGGCCATAGGAAAGCCCAGTGGATCAAGAGCCTGATAATATTAGTATCTGAAGCAGATATGGGTGAGAAATGCTCAGACATGGCAGATAAATGCTTTATACAGCAACTTTCCACTTTTAGGTTCACATGAGCATATTAAAAAAAACTGTTTCATCCAGAAAAGTTGGAAAATATTTTTCTCATTTCTCATCCACATGTAATCTGTTTTTATACAGGTATTGAATATTTACAAGACTAAATACAGTTTCCAATGTTAAAGAATTGCAATATATCCATAATAATAGTATGCCATGCTGTGGCTCCATATGGAATCCAATTTTTTTTTTTTTTTTTGGGGGGGGGGGCAGCCATAGACTTGAATGGGTGAATCTCATCCAACACATGGAAGAAACTAGTGCATGCTATGATTTTTTTCATGGTCAGATTTGATCTGAGGAAAACAAAAACGCTCTTCTGCACTGCCAGATTGAATAACATTGTTCTGAGTGCTGTCTCTTTTTTCACCGACGAACCTTGAATAAATATATGGTAGTTAGCATTATATATGGGCTGTTACCACACCACATTTTCTCTATCAACTCTGATGGCCTTAAACTCTATTTGATGATGATCTGTCACTAGATCATGAATAAAACGCAAGGTTGCCTGAAAAGCCCCACAACGATGCATAGTGTTAGCTTCCTATTAATTGGAATGAAAGCTCAAAAATTCTCATGCAGAAAACAGCACTATTTGCATGTTTCCATTGAGTTTAATTGAAAGTTTATTTAAAGCAGTTTTAATGTGGATATGGGACCATAATCCACTCCACAATCCATGTAAAACAGCTGTGTATGAACACTCTCTTTGGCCTCTTTCACACATCCATATATTCTTGGTACTGTAAAAACTAGTACCGGAGATATCAGTGTCCGTGTGTGTACTACGTGTGCCGCATCAGTACCACACTGACTGCTGCTGGGGAACAAGTGCTACAGTAAGCGCTGTTCCCCGGCGGAAGGTGCTGAAGCCGGCTGTCATCATTCTCCCCTGCTCTGCCGGTGAGTAGAGGAGAATGATGAGCATTATATTAAAGTCCGAACAGCAGGTGGGGGCTGTGCAATACCCCGATCATCTTCTCCTGCTGTCACTGTTATTAGCGACAGCAGGTGTCGGATGATGGGGGTAACAGTCCCAAAAGCCCCCACCTGCTGTCGTTCGGACTTTAATATAGCGCTCATCATTCTCCTCTACTCGTCGGCAGAGCAGGGGAGAATGACAGCCGGCTTCAGCACCTGCCGCCAGGGAAAAGCGGCTTACAGTAGCACTTCTTCCTGGCCACTGTCCGTGTCACACGGAGGACATCGTGTGTTCTCCGTGTGCACATGTGTGGGACGTTTTGCCGTCGGTGATGACAGCAAAAAATGGACATGTCAGCGTATTTTGCCCAAGGACACACGGTTCGTGGAAACACACTGACATGTGCCTAGACCCATTCATTTGAATGGGTCTACGTGTGTACCTGTCTACGGTACGTGTGAAAACTGTCACCACAAGTACCGGAGACACTGATGTGTGATAAGGGGCATTAGGGTCTGTGACACTTTGCCTTGAATTTTCAAGACTGGAGAAGTAGCGTCTGCACATATGTGACCATGGCATGCACGTGTCACAAGGTCTTACCACAAGTACATTTCTACGTCTTGTTGAGTAGTTACCTTCTTTTGCCTGTAGAGACAATTCAGACTGTTCTTTCCAGAAGGAAGGGCAGCCAATCCCATTGTCATCTAGATACTGAGCATAGAGAAACATACACACTTTCTTCTTTAATTGGCTGTGGTTTGACACTCTCATTGTAATAGGTATGTCTTGCCCAAATAAGACTGTATTCACTGTTTGGATGCTGAGAGACAGATGGGTATCCTCATAAGCTTGATGCATGGAGTTGTCTTCTGCACATTTATGGAATTCCTCCCAGTGGTGACTGGACCCTGCCGACATAGACATCTCTTTACTATTAGGCTGTGTGCACAAGTTGCGATTTTTAAGCGTTTTTTGCCGTGATTTTTGCCACGAAAACGCTTAAAAAACACATACAGAACGCACTCCATGCATTCCGCACATGCTGTGCTAATGCTGCGATTTTTTCAGCGGCGGAATCGCATCGCAGAAAAAAACGCAGCATGCTCATTCTTTTTGCTGAATCGCCGCAATTCCGAAAAGAATTGCCGCGATTCCGCACCCATAGGAATACATGAGAATCGCTTACTTCCCGCATGTGGCTATGCCCACCATGCACAAAGTGAGCGGCTCATGTGCGGATGGTACCCACGGTGTGGAGGAGAGGAGACTGTCCTCCAGGCCCTGGGTACCATATCCCTGTAAAAAAAAGAATAAAAAATAAAAAATTGGGTTATATTCACCTTCCGGCGTCCAGCACAGCCTTCCCGGGCCTCAGCGATGCTCCCAGTAATGCCTTGCGGCAAGGACCTGTGATGACGTGTGATCTCGCGAGACCGCTACAGTGTCGCAAGACTTTATGTCATCAAAGGTCTCGCAAGGCATTACTGGGAACGGAAGCATCGCTGAGGCCCGGGAAGGGGCAACGCATAGGCGGCCTCAATAGTAAAAAGTTGGTCACACTTGTCAAACACTATGTTTGACGAGTGTGACCAACCTGTCAATCACATTCCAAGCGATGCTTCAAATTGCTTGGAAAGTGCTTGAATTTCCCGCTTGAAAATCGCGGGAAAAACGCGAAAAAAATGCAAAAATCGCGCAAAAACGAGGAAAAAGATGCAAAAAAAGTGCACCTTTTTCCTGGGAAGAAGTGCGTTTTTTTTCTGCATACGTGGGCACATAGCCTTAGTCTGTTAATAGGGATGTAGTTCTGTATTTAATGGCGGACATATACTCTGTACTGCAAAGAATAAGCTTTAATCCCACAGTCTGATCTGAACCGATTACGTTACCAATGTCTTCTACCCTACTGTTATTCACTTCTCCGTGGCTGTGTAGATACAGCTCACTACCTAGAACAGTTACCTCACTAGGTGCCAAATACATTGATTGCTAATATCTCCTTAAATGGAGGTAAAATGAAAACAAATATAAAAAAATGTATACTACTCTGCATCGTGTGTCCAGTTTAACATGAAATATTTGGTGAAAGGTCCTCTTTATGATGACATGCACATATCCATACTCTGCTGCTTGGTGTAGTTTTGATATTCATCTGCTGATAAATAAGTGACTTTATCACTAGAGGAAGAGTAAACTTACTGCCAGGTATAGTCCACCATATTCATGAGCTTTGTGTAACCTGGCTCCACCACTGATTGGCAGCTATCTGCCTATACACAGTGTACACAGAAAGCTGCCCATCAGTGGTGTGGGCGGGGTTATACAGAGCTCAGCATTCAGAGAACTGCTAGATCTGCGGCAGAGAAACAGGGATTTTATCAAAACTGCAGCAAGCAGCCCAGTAAGTGACACATTGCTAGAATCAAGGTCTCTGCTCCTAAATCATGCTGCTCTCAGATCTGTCTCGTGACAGATTTCCTTTACATTTGTTTAGTTACTTTTTATTGTATCTCTTTGCATAAAACTGTCATACTCACATTCTTGAATATCACTGGATAAAACTTCCAGGCCTTGGAATCCATTGATGACACCAAGCTTGTCACTCTGAAGCTGCACATAAAGCCTCCGCTCACCGACTTGGGTTGGAATGAACGTTAATGGGTAGATAATGGTGTCTCCTGGTAACACATCTTTGCATCTATGAAATAGTTGAGGTACACGTAGCTACTGTGTTTGCAAATATAATTATCATAGGATCGGATATATAAAATAACACATTGCTTGTGTCTGGTTTGGAAAGTCTGGAGATCTAATTCTTTTTAATTACCTGTAGGTCTTCTCTCCATGCAGCAGTCCTTTACCTAATGTTCCTATTACACATTCATTCAGCGTCTCATTCAAAGGGTTGAATAAAGCCACCATTGCTGTAATTGGCTGAAACTGCACCGCTACTTTGGGCATCTGTTATTGAATAGCAAAGACTTAGAAAAAAATGGGTGTTCCACATAATGTTAAAGTTAATTTGCAGCTAATATTTTGAGACAAATAAAGAAACCATACTTACTACAGGAACTCACTCTTTCCTCGATCACTCACTCTTTCCTTTCACTCTTTCATCAATCACTACCGCTAGAGCGGAAGGCATGTCATCTTGACTGCTAGTCAACTGACCCTGCAGTCACTCAGTAGCCACAATGGTCATGTCATTGGCTGTTGTGTCCATTCAATTAGCAGTGTTGGAGCCCATTGACTACAATTAGAGCTGTGTAATGCTTCATTTCCCTGTGGTGGTGCTGCAGGGTAATAGCTTACAAATTTCAGCTGAACGATAGGGCTATCATCAGTGGGACACCCTGTCACCTATCCAACATCCATTACAACTCTCAGTTTTTTTATGCCTGCCTTCTGCTTGTTCAGAGCTACTGCAGACTTGTAAGTAGAAGTTGGCTTCATGCTTTCATGGAATAAGGGGATTGCCTCATTAAACAAGCCCTCCTCCCATCAAAGTTTTTATCCTCTTAATATATTGCAATCATCATATTATATAGCAATGTGTACTTACAATTGCTCATTTTGCCTTTCTACCCACCTAATGAATCTCTTTTCTCAGCTCTATGTAGAAACAGGAAGTCTCTTGTCTCTGCATTTATCATTCCCCTCTTCAACCCCTGTCCCAACTGCTCCGCCCTTCCCCCCTGCAATTGACTTTTGCAGTAATGACTCATACATGGAAACTTGACCTCCTATTTCTACATAGAGCTTAGAAGAATTCAGCTAGTCAGTATTTAATCATGTGACTTCATAGACCTAATGGAAAAGAGAAGAATTAGCTAGGTAGAAGGTAGAAAAGCAAAATGAGCAATTGTAAGTACACAGAGCTATATAATATGATGACTGCAATATACTAAGAAGATGAAATTATTGATGGGAGGAGGGCTTCTTTAAGAGTACCCTTGTCCATATGTCCAATTTGGTTATATGCACAACTTTAAAGGGGAGGCTTGACTCTCTATAAGGCCATCTTCAGCTTTAGCAGAACAGGTTCGTCCATGCTCTTTTTCATTGACTGCTAGTCAGCACAACTTTTAGATGTCAGACACCTCTTTCAATAATAGCATCATTGAAGTTTAAATACGACAGACCACTAGTGGTGTCAATCCAAAATAGGTTTTTTTCTCCATGAGCCTGACCATCTGTTTTAAAGTTTGAATGCATCTTTTGCTCCTTTGCTGTGAGGGGAGAGGCAGTAGCCTCTCACACTCCTATGTAAGATATAGTCAGAGAAATGTGATATGTGATTTACTCTTTGACTTCAAGTCTACATGCTCTACAAAAGTCACTGGCCTTGGTGTTTGCTAGAAATGTGGACGTACCTGAATGACCATGGATGGTTTACAGATGGTCACATCTTGATCTGCCAGGGCATAGCAGCCATCGTCACATTTTGGTTCTTTCACCAGAGCAGTAATTCTCATCAGGTTATTGTCTAGCACTTCTTTCTTGTATGCAGAATAATTTATCCTTCCAGAGACACTTCTTTCTGCGATGTTATAGAAGTAGTAACATTTTTACCTTGCCTTTTTTGTTTTATTGCCCTGTTACTCGTAAGACGTAATTGAAGTTGAGTTTTCAATTTGTAGACTACATTTTCTAAATAAAATGTTGACTCAATTTGCTATAGGTCGCAGTTCCAATTGTTTGTTGCCAAATGCAACATGAGGCTATAATACATGACTGTTGTATATCTACACTTCCAACTTACCTTCTCCTGAAGACAGGTGGAAGTGAAACTTCTCACTCCAGAACTGTGTCCGTGTGATGCCGTAGTCGTGCACAGACTGAGCACCAAGCACAAGCTCAAGATTCTTCTCTCCACCCACATTGCAGACTGTCACGCTGAGGCCAATGTCCTCTCCATACAGCTGGTCATTCTTGGATGTAATAGACACTACAACTGGACTGATGAACATGAAGTTAGAATCTGTGTCCTGGTGGTTTTGGAGCATTAGCTGCTTGGCTCTTGCTACAGCTTCATGTTCTTCTTTAGAACCTGTTATGTTTAAGGTTAAATATTATTGTAGATAATACTTAATTATGAAGAAGGAATAATCTTCTAGGAAAAAAAGGTTTTCTCAAATTAAGGAGGTTCTCCCACATTGGAAACAACTCTTACACACTTTTAAAAGAAAAGAGCAGATACTTCTCCTTTGAGTCGCTCCATTCAAGCGAAAGATTGAGCTGCAATACCAGAGGTCACTCATGGACAAGAGTTGAGCTGTTTTTTTTAAAGAAATATTATGGCTAGGTCACAGGAGTTCAAGAACAGTGTATGGGCCCTTTCCAGTCCAATAACTCATCATAATGCAAAGTTTCACCTACTTTGGAGGAGGAAATGGCCTCCCTTCCTCTTGGGCCCCTGTGCGGCTGTACAGGTTGCACCAATGATATATCCGCCCCTGGGATAGGTGATAAATGTTGATGATACGCCTTTAAAGAGGACCTGTCCCTTGCCAAAAATGTGTCATTTCTGCTTGGTACAAATGCCCGTTATAAATTTGGCACTGCTAATTTTTTTGTTCCTATGCCGCTTAGTTCCTAATGGAATGGAATATGGTCCATACTTCCCCGTATGACAATATTATATTTTTCTTAATCATTTGAGTGTGGTCTTCAAGAAGACGCCAACAAAGATGAGCTGATGACCTCACCCACTTGGCTAAAAAGCCTAAATTTAAAACCAGGAAAGAAGGAGCCATATTTCAAGAATGGAGAGAATCAAGAACATAAGAAAAACACATGACTTAGGAAGATAAAGACACTTACACCAGGTAAAAAATATACGTATTTATGGCGAATAACAGGTCCTCTTTAGCTAGATTTTATATAGGATATCCTGATATTCTGTGGATATTTAATACATGTTGATTCTAGGAAATTAAACCTTTAACTGGACTTGTTTAGCATTTCTAAAGTTCCTGATTTCGTGTTGCACAATTACGTACCTTGCATCCGTGTTCAACAGTTTGACAGGCTATAATAATTAAAGATGACAAGCTCAGACTTTTTAATAGAGAGAAATAGCACACACCTTTTGGATACTTGTAGTTAAGGGTAATGTCATCTTGGGCATCAGTTCCAACACTCTTTGTGCTAATACCATCTCCAACATGCCTGATCTTGCAATACGCCTTTCTAAAATGTCCTTTAGAATCTCGTACCAAGACCACAGTTTCCGTATAGATCTTAGAGAAAATAAGCTTGGAGTCATAACTCAGCTCCACATGACCGTCCTTGATGGCTTTGACTGGGGCAGGACCACTACAATACAGCTCACCTGTTAATAAAGAATACATATTTCTGAAGTATGATCCTACCATGAGATACTGATACAACAATTCCAAAGAAAGAACCAGTGCATAGACGTCCAAAGTATAATGAAAAATCACAAATCTTTATTAAGGTCCCAGGTTAAAATGACATTGTGGCAAAAAGAGTGACACATTAAAGAGCAGAGCAAATAGTGAACAGCGCACATCAAAAAGTAATATCCAAAATATTATTGCGTAAAATCTGGTAGTGTAAATAATTATATATACCCTATGGTCAGAGGAAACAAGCCACCAAGGGCTTATAACGAATAGATGGCCAGCCTATAATAAATAAAGGGAAAAATCCCCAGCTGATCAACTTAATGAACTAAATATTGGAACCATGCGACCAAAGGAGTAGTCAAACACATACCAAGAAAAAAGGCACTGGACACCACGCTCTGCAAAGGGGATTTTTCCCTTTATTTATTATAGGCTGGCCATCTATTCATTATAAGCCCTTGGTGGCTTGTTTCCTATGACCATAGGGTATATATAATTATTTACACTACCAGATTTTACGCAATAATATTTTGGATATTACTTTTTGATGTGCGCTGTTCACTATTTGCTCTGCTCTTTAATGTGTCACTCTTTTTGCCACAATGTCATTTTAGCCTGGGACCTTAATAAAGATTTGTGATTTTTCATTATACTTTGGACGGCTATGCACTGGTTCTTTCTTTGGAATTGTTGTACATTTGCAGTGTGTCCTGCACTGATTTACAATGAGCTGGAATACTCATTTATTTCATTGTTTGTATGTATAATTAACCATATACCTTATGATGTTACTGTTTTCCAGCCCATTGTGCTGTCAATTGCGTTTAATCATGAGATACTGATAGCAGATTCACTGTATTATTGCATATCTATATAGTAGATTAGTATAATTGGATAAGGTGTGTCAGATGTACAGTAATTACAGGGAATTTGTCAGCAGTTTTTTGCTCCCTCATCTGAGAGCAATGTAATGTAGGCAATGAGAAGCTGAATTCAATAATATATTACTTAGTTTACTGGGTGCAGAAGTTCTGATAATCAGAGCTTTTAAATTTAGAATGAAGCAGAGCTGAGAAAGCTGCCCCGCCCACATCAGGCTCTCCATGTACAAAGTCCATAGACAGTGAGATGCTTAGTTGCCGGATTAGTCCAACAATGTTATTCTTAGTGATAAATCCTTCACAGTTAGTAAACAGCACTCACTTTGACAAGTGACACCTCCCTAAATTCTGTGTTTCAGCCTCTATCTCCTGCTGTCTTCAAATTACATAGCAAAAACCTGTTTACAGATTCCTTTTAAGCCCTCTGTTGGTGGGACTGAGCACTATACAGGTGCCCCAACAAGCTGTCACACCAAATAGTTATTTATTAATCCTCCAGGACAAAATGTTTTCACCCTAGTGTGCGCCTGTCCTTGAGACACCCTGCACAATCAATCTGGCACATCTCTTGTAGTGTCACACAGGCCAGGTCAAGCCAAAAAGCCAACCCTTCATTAGATTCTCCAGGCTTCCTCTGAAACTTTATTCTCAGCAATGTAGTACCCAACAGGTTGCACCTCCTAGAACTTCTCTTCTGGGTGGGTGTCCAACGTGGGTCTCTCGCAAACTGTTCTATTTGCATTTCTATCTTCACTCTATATTCGCGGCACTCCATCACCCTCAGCGTCGGCAGTATCCAATTGGCCTTTCTCTCTATCTTTTGTGGCTACATCTCACTCATTCTCTGGCCCGACATGTTTCCAGGCAAATTTACTACTGCATCCAAACTAACCTCTTGTTCACTGGAGATTACTCTTCACAGACTGCTGGTCGTTTTAACCTGGGTTATCCAAGCGCTCTCTCTGCCACCGTTATAGCCAAAGTGGCACCTTGTACCTTCATGTATTCCATTCCCCAGGCTATAAATGATGTGCTATACAGAAAACTGAATTTCTACCTGCTTTGATGCCCTCTGTGACTGGCCCCGAATGGCAGTAGAACCTGACATAATTATAACTGGCAGTCTTTCATGCCCTATAGAGACATTACACATTTCTCATGCCGCGCAATCATCACAACATTTACACCCTCAATTGTCCGGGATCACCCACTTGCTTCCACAGGAGTACTACTACAGCCACCAGCTGGACAATCTCCTTACATATACTGTTGTGTCAACCACCACCTTCCCTGTACAGGTTCCCACAAATCACACACACAACACAAGGCAGAATGATATGTGTATTTACTAGTGATAACCAAGTGTGCTCGGATATCGTGTTATCCGAGTATCTCGAGCGTGTTGGAGTAATATGTTCGAGTCCTCGCGGCTGCATGATTTGCGGCTGTTAGACAGCCGCAACACATGCGGGGATTGCCTAACAAACAGGACTTGAACATATTACTTGAGCTTACCGAAGACACGCGAGCATGCTCAGATAAAATGATATCCAAGCACGTTCACTCATCATTAGTAACTATACATACAGCTCGGGCAAAAATTAAGAAACCAATGCAAATATTTTCAGTTTGTATGATTTTTCTCTTTATAGGTATATTTTTGAGTAAAATGTAAATTCCTCTTTTATTCTTTAAACTGCTAACAACATAACTTCGAATTTCCAAGCACTAAATTTTGTATTTATTTTCAGAAAATTAGAATTGGTCAAAATACCAAAAAATGCAGTGCTTGCAGATCTCAAATAATGCTAAGACAACAAGTTCATAATCATTTAGAAACAACAATACTAATGTTTTTACTCAGGAAGGGTTCAGAAATAAATATTTTGTAGAATAACCATGATTTTTAATCACAGCTTTCATGTGTCGTGGCATGCTTTCCACCAGTCTTTCACACTGCTTTTGGGTGACCTTATTCCACTCCTGGTACAAAAATGTAATCAGTTCTTCTTTGTTTGATGGCTTGTGACTATCCATCTTCCTCTTGATTACATTCCAGAGGTTTTCAATGGGGTTCAGGTCTGGAGATTGGGCTGGCCATGACAGGGATTTGATGTGGTGGTCCTTAATTCACACATTGATTGACCTAGCTGTGTGGAATGGCGCATTGTCCTGCTGGAAAAAACAGTCCTCAGAGTTGGGGAACATTGCCTGAGCAGAAGGAATCATCTGTTTTTCCAGGATAACCTTGTATGCGGCTAGATTCATACGTCCTTTGCAAAGATTAACCTGCCCAATTCCAGCCTTGCTGATGCATCCCCAGATCATCACCGATCCTCCACCAAATTTCACAGTGGGCGCAAGACACTGTGGCTTGTACACCTCTCCAGGTCTCTGTCTAACCATTAGACGACCAGGTGTTGGGCAAAGCTGAAAATAAGACTCATCAGAGAAGATTACCTTACTCCAGTCCTCAATGGTCCAATCCTTATGGTCTTTGGCAAACTTCAGCCTGGCTCCTTTGTTTCTCATTGATGAAATGCTTTTTTCTATCTTTACATGACTTGTGCCCTGCCTCTAGGAGCCTGTTATGAACTGTGCTTGCTGTGCACTTCATCCCAGCTGCCATTTGTCATTCCTTTTGTAGATCACTTGATGTCATCCTGCAGTTGCTGATTGACATTCGAATAAGATGACGGACATCCCGGTCAGTGGAGAGTCATTTTCGCCCTCTGTCAGTCTGCTGCTTGACCTTCTTGTAATGGACTGCCGTCTTAGAAATTTTAAGGATGGAGGCAACATGATGCTCACTGTATCCCTCTGCTAGTAAAGCCAGAATTGAGCCCTTCTTTTCCTCACTCAAGACTTTTTTTTCCAACTCCTTTGGCATGGTTAAAAGTTATTTTTTCATTCCTATTACTTTTGGGATATTACTAGCACTTGTTTTGCCATCCAGCTTGTTCTATTGCAAGAGGATTGTGAACACCACAGCAGGGTTTTTTTTATACTTTCCTTTGTTAAATAAGATTTGGTTCAGGTGATCAGAAGCACTTGAAGTAGAATGAGGTGTACTCTGGTTGGAATTCAACTGACACCGGAATGGAATGACTGTAAGACATGTAGAGAAGCTGATTTTTATAACACTGTGCAGTGGTCTCTTAATTGTTGCCAGAGCTGTATTACAGGAACCTGGACAATTTGCCCAACAAATTGGTGCCAAACGACGTGACATTAGAAATAATCCTCATAATTAGTGAGGGCGGTCTGGCCTAACAACTTGGTAATACAACACTGCAAGGAAGGTGTTCACTTCATTAACCCTCTTATATTATGACGGTAACAATGTTTGAGCTCAGCGCAGCACAAAATAATAAAAATTTTAGGAAGCATAAGATTAAACAAAGTAGGTGAAATGTTCTGTAGGTGGTAGAATATTTTGAGTTTCCATTGACAGAATCGTGCACTTTGCAGTTCTGTTTTATGGAAAAGAAATGTGATAAGTCTGTTATAAGTTAATGGCATCTAAACTACACAAAAGACTTATTTTATGTCATGGCTCCTGTTATAAAGCTATGATTAATACTAATATAATCCATATATTTAAACAAGCTGTCCAGCCGTTACCAAGTGGGTCACGCACACTGTGTACCAAAACCTAGCTCCTAGAAATTTGGATGCGTTACCATGCAAACTTATGGAATTTTTTCAAGATCTGCATGGAGATAATATGTATATATATAGGAAATTTTTAAATTAAATTGAGGAGATTTTTATTGATACCATTGTATTTCAGCTGTGCAGTTGCATCAAGAACTTGCCATCCACTGTATTCTTTATGGAGATCTCTTCTTTCCATCCAACATTCATTCCATACATGGAAATGCCTAAAAGATTACAAGGTGTTACATATTCACCTAATACATACAATCTCACCATCTACCATCATTTATGGAGAGATTTAATTTATTTGCAAAAAGAGCCAGAGTTTATGGGATACTTGCAACTGATGTTTGTTTCTCTTAAACCTTACTATAGGCTAGTCAAAAGGGGCAAATGCTCCAAGGTCGCCACTATCTAGGGCGCTAGTAAAAAAAAGGAAATCCAATAGTTTTCCATAGACCTCGTTTCATTTGTCTATCAGTCACTGCTGGAACCGGGCCAGCCTATATAGTGTTAGGCTCCTGGATTCTAGTCTGCATCAGGCTGAATTTAGGAATCTGTACTGTCACCAGATTCGGATATGAGTGCACATTGGACTTTAATACATTTCTACTGTTATCTTTCGTTCATGTCCAAAAAAGCTTATAAAGGATTTTGCAATTTCTTAGGCCGGTTTCACATTAGCGCATTTTCAGCGCGCGCACGGCCGGGGGTAGCTCCGCCCCCGAGCCGGCTCTCTGCCCGGCGTGCCCGCCCCTTCCTTGTAGCGCCGCCTCCTAGCGGACAGCGGCGCCTGCGATCGGCGCACCCTATCTTTAGCATAGGGTGCGCCGATCGTGCGCAGGCCGTGCGCTAGTTGCGCTTTGACCTGCGCTGCGCACTTTTGACGGTGCGCCGTGCGCGCCAAAATCCGAAAAGTTTGATTTTGGCACGCACGGCGCACCGTCAAAAGTGCGCAGCGCAGGTCAAAGCGCAACTAGCGCACGGCCTGCGCACGATCGGCGCACCCTATGCTAAAGATAGGGTGCGCCGATCGCAGGCGCCGCTGTCCGCTAGGAGGCGGCGCTACAAGGAAGGGGCGGGCACGCCGGGCAGAGAGCCGGCTCGGGGGCGGAGCTACCCCCGGCCGTGCGCGCGCTGAAAATGCGCTAATGTGAAACCGGCCTTAACAAAATTTATTTTTTTAAATTTTTTTTATTGTTTTAGGCTAAGAGGCTTATTGTTTCATTATACACTCCAGTTGTACTCAGGAAATCTAGTTGGTACTAGTTGTCACATTCCTGTTGTCTTATTATCCACTTCAATGTTAAATAAGCACTACCATCAAAGTTTTTATCATCTTATTATATTGCAATCACCATATTGCAGTATGTACTTGTACTTACAGTACCATATTGCAGTAAGCACTGTGTACTTACAGTTACCTATTTTGCATTTCTACCCAGGTAATTCTTCTCTTTTCCATTAGGTATAAGTAGGAACAAGAAGTCTCTTTTCCCTGCATGACTCATTCCCCTCTTCAGCTTCTAATCCAGCTTCTCTTTCCTCCCCCCCTCGGGAACTTTTGCAGTGACTCATAAGTCATGCAGGGAATATTGACCTCCTGTTTCTAAGTACAGCTTAGAAGGATTCAGCTAGTCAGTTTTTAATCACGTGATGTCATAGACCTAATGGAAAAGAGATGAATTAGCTGGGTAGAAAGGGAAAATGAGCAATTGTAAGTACACAGTGTTATATAATATGATGATTGCAATATATTAAGAGGAGAAACATTTTGATGGTAGGAAGAGTGCTTCTTTAACAGGTTATAGAGGAGTTAATTTTGTGCTGCAAAGAAGGAGCATGTAAATCTTAAAATCATTACCAGAGACTGTCATTCCGTGATCTGTGAATACGGGCTCCATTGTTATCATAATATATATCTTTCTGCAGAGTCTGATCAGTGTCATAGGCTGAATTGTAGTTTGTGACAACTCGAGTTGGAATTCCCAGACAGCGTAACACTGGAAAAAGCCAAAATATGCCTTTATTATGTTACTAATATAACTTGATAAGCTAAACAATAAGCTTGTTATTAGCTATGAATTAATGCTTAAGATAGTTCATTAATTTATGATCGATAGGGTTATCACCTCTGGAACCACCACGATCAGTGGAACAAAGAGGCAGTGCCCTTTCTTGGAATGGAGTGACCCTTTTTTAAATTTCTGATACACCAACCTCC
This sequence comes from Dendrobates tinctorius, assembly GCF_039654945.1. Lineage (NCBI taxonomy): Eukaryota > Metazoa > Chordata > Amphibia > Anura > Dendrobatidae > Dendrobates > Dendrobates tinctorius. Next base: position 165,770 of record NW_027361890.1, read on the forward strand.
ATACATGTAGAGTGGGTCAAGTACTGCATTAAAAGAAGCAATGATGCCTCTCCACCAAGCGCAACTCAGCCGATTTTGTAGCTGTATTAAAGGGTTATCCAATGAATACTAGTTGTCAGCAATCCTGTAAATAGGTGATAACTTATTGATATGTGGAAGTCTGACTTTTGAGACCCACACCAATTGTGAGAACGGGGAGTTTTTATCTGGTTGAATGCCCAACTGCTGCTCCATTCATTCACTATGAGGCTGCTGGAAAAAACTGAGAGGAGACAGCCCCATAGGGAATGAGTGGAGTATGTACTACCCCTCCATTCTATAATGGGGTCAAAAGTTCCATGTTCCGCTTATTGGTGCAGTTCCCAATGGTAAGGCAACCACCAATCGGAGATATCCAGGGAAAAATAGTTATTCCCTATTCATTGGATTAGTGTCCGATTGCTGGGATATGCACTGATCAGCAGAACAGTAAACCTTTTATCCCCATTAAAGAACGGAGAAGTAGTGTGCATGATTAATCGTTGCTCCATTCGCTACCAATACAGCTGTTGAGTGATGTGCATGTTTTTTCCGACAGTTCTGTAGAGAGTGAATGGAGTGGCATTTGGGCATCCAACTTGATGCTCCATTTTGTAACGGGATAAAAGTTCCTTATTCTGCTATTCGGTGCGAGACCCATTGGTCGGACCCCCACTGATTAAGTACTACAGTAAAGGTATGATGAACTCTTTTTGTTCTGCAGATCAGTGGCTATTTGTTCATACATTAGTTGTCTATTTTAGATCCAAGGATACATTACAGGATACATCTTGATGAGTTTATTTTCCGTGCAAATTATAATCATATGTTAATGTTAGTAAAGCAAAACAATGATAAAGGGACCCAACTTAAGGGCCCTTTACACATAGCGATATTGCTAAAACGTCACTGATTTTGTGACGCAGCAGTGATATTGCTAGCGATATCGCCACATGTGATACTTACCTCCGACCCGGCTCCTCGCTGGCTATTGCTGATCACGCGGGATCGCCTGGTCCATTTCTCGTCGTCGGCTTCCTGCTGGCGCCGACGAGCGAGCCATGGACGCAGGCGGAAGACTGTCACCCTTGCCGCGTCTGAAAGGTAAGAGCGACCGCCGACTGCTGCTGCATCGCTAGTGAGATCTGCCTGTTTGGCAGCTCACTAGCGACCATTTAGTGATGCACCAGCGATCCTGACCGGGTCGTATCGTGGTCGGGTTTGCTGGTGCATCGCTACATGTAAAGGGGCCTTTAATGAGGACCTTTCACCAATTTGAGCATATTAAATTGGACACATCATAGTAGCTGCAGAGCGGAGTAAAACACATTTTTTAATTTTTGTATTATCTTTATTGTGATGATATTAGCTTGTAAAGTTTAGGTTATTATTACATGTTAAATACAAATAGGCGTTACCAGAGTTTTGTCTTTCGGGGCGTGCACTTCTTTTCCTGAATGATGTTAGCCAATCATAAGCATGCAACAGCAAACAGAGGAAATAAGACACACCCTCCTAACCGCTCAGATCTCTGCAGTCACTGTGTAGATATACAGCAGTGTTAAATTCATTACAAATGCTTAAATCTCATCTCACAGCAGTTAATGTAGGGAGGGTGAGAGCTGATGGCCATGTGTGATAAGATCTGGAAGTGCTCTTAATGATACAGTAGTTAACTTTACAATCTAATATCACTGCAACTAAAGGCTCCGTCACACACAGCGATCTCGCTAGCAAGATCGCTGATTTTGTGACGCCACAGCGATCTCACCAGCGGTTATTGCTGATCGTGCTCGATCGGCCTGGGCCATTTTTCGATCGCTGGTCTCTCGCTGGCCAGCACGCTTTGCTGCGTCTGGCAGCAAGAGACCAGCGATCAGCGACGCTGGTTTCTAATGTAAACATCGGGTATCCAGGAGCCGCGCGGCTCTTAGATACCAGATGTTTACCTTGGAAACCAGCGTGTACGCCGGTTTCCAAGGTAAACAGCGGGTATCCAGGAGTCTCGCGGCTCTTAGATACCAGATGTTTACTTTGGAAACCAGCGTGTATGCCGGTTTCCAAGGTAAACAGCGGGTATCCAGGAGCTGCGACTCCTGGATACCCGATGTTTACATTAGAAACCAGCGTCCAGCGTCGCTGTTCCTGATCGCTGGAGGGGCTGTCTTGTGACAGCTCACCAGTGATCAGCCTAACGATGTCCCAGCGATCCCATCCATGTCGGATTGTTGGTGGGATCGCTGGGACATCGATATGTATAACGGGGGCTTAAGAGGAGAAATTAAAAAAATATATATTTAACTCAGTTCTGCAGCTATTATTCCATCATATGTCAAGTTTAACACGCTCAAACTGGCGAAAGGTCATTTTTAAAAATAACTTTGCTACTTTTGCCCTATATTAAATGTTCACTGGTTATGGTGACATAGTTTATGAAAGTTTTTAAACCTTACCTGTGCAGAATACAGCTGCAAAAACCCAGTGATGTCCATAAGCGGATTGAGTTTCGCCTCGGAACCAAACACGTAGAATGGGGACACTGCTCACCAATGTATAAGACAGTCCTCGGTTCTCACACATGAAATCCACCCTGTCTTTCTCATCCCACTTGCCAATCTATGCACAATATAGGGCATGTGTAAAATTAGGTTTGCTGGGTTAAAGGGAAAAATTGGAATATGTTTATTCCTACCATATCACCAATCTCTCGGATGATATAAACAGGGTTGTTTCTCTTCAGGTAGTGATTTTCTGGCTCCTGCTGATATCGCGGGCTCATATTAAGTAACTTCTGGCAAATTTCAGGAATTCCTTCTTCAAACTGTGGAATATAGTATTCATGCTCATTTAAGCACCCATAAAGTAATACATTTCGGAAAGCTTTAGCTCAAATAACTCAGAACCACACATAACCTACACAGGGCTATAATTGTCTGCAGGGGGGTAATTGCAGATCAGATTAAAATCAGTCTCCAGCCAAAAACTAAAAATTCTGTTTATGATGGAAATTAGACATCATAACTTCCATCCAATGTGAGAACCACCGTCAATTTTTATTTTATTGCTCACAAATTTTATGAAAACAGCATAACTGGTCATACAAGTTAATCAGTGGTCACACTATTAGTGAGGTCTAAAATATTTTTTAGTGAAGAGAAAACAGCTGCACTCTGAGAAATTTTGATTTTCAATGCAAAATATTTTTTATGCAGCCTGCTGAGTAAATTCTTGGCATTCAACTGATAAACATAAGTTGGGATTAAAGTTACACTTTAAATTAGTGCTTGGTAAGAAAGATTGATGTTGGGAAAAGTTGGGGGATTGAGCTTCAATCCATTCCAAAAATGAGTTTATATTTTGTGTTCTTATATTATTAATATGGAGTCGGAAACATTTTTTACACAGCTCTATTTAGAGTTAGTTGGTTAGGATTCCATCTACTGACTGACCTCTTATTTAGAGGTGGGATATTTTTGTGATCCAATGTTTATACTGTTTGTAGTTTGCTCTGTATTGGATTATTTTACTCATAGGGATCCCTAGAATAACAATTATTAAGCAAAATAGTCAGCTTAGTGTGCAATCTACTTGAAAATGGTAAACTTACTTGCCCAAAGTACCAGGGATGGGATTGAGCAGAATTCTCTGTGCCCAAGTAGATTATTCCGTCATCACTGAGAACAAACTCTTGCCTTTCTGCTTCATTATAGAGGTACACCTGGTCATCTGTAAAACAAGCCAAACAAGACCATTAAATACTATAAACAATTTACATAAAACATAACTATGGACTTTATAGTGACTGTCCACAATCTCTTCTTTTCAGGAAGGTCTCCTGAAAATAAGATAATCACTGGTTGTTCTTCTGATGGGACTGTTGAAGTTCAGTTGTAATAGGTGGAGGGAGACAACATTTGTACAGCCAAGTGGTAAGGGGGCCTACTTTTTTCTGGAGAAAGTCATGCTTTGTTAGCATTTTATAGCTTGTTCTCAAGAAGGGACCATTATACTTTCGACCTATACATGATAATCTCACTGTTCTGTATGTCAGAAAGCAACTTTACCTTCACACCAAGGATTAAAAAGCATCATGAATTCCCCAATGTCTTCAACTATCCCATTGGTGAGTTTCAGTAAAATTGAGTAATATCCAATAATGGCATCAGCCGGTGACGTGATTGATACTTTCCATGTGCCCTGGGCATAGTCAACAACTCTAGCACTCCATGTTCTTTGGTCACCAAGGCTGGTAATTTTAAACATGTTCTTAGTCCCATTTAGTTTAGAAGGATTTGGACCTAAAAGTATGTCCATGCAAATGAGTATTAGTTATTTAATTTGGTGAAAGGTTTACATATATAGAAGTTACGTTGGATTACCTGTCATATAATACCTGTTGTCATAATGAGAGTAAATTTGGCCAGGTCCACCTGGCTTAGGGTTTGGTCTTGGAATTTCAAACTGATGGTGAATTTCTGACCTCGTCTGAGGAAAAGGCATGTCTCCTTACTCAGGGCAATCGTCCGATGATCACTATTGTTTTTAAACACTTGAAGATCACATCTTACATTTGGATCTAATAAAAAGAGCAGGATATCATATATATTTAACATTTCCCATCAGTAATGAAGATGCACATAAGAAACATTGAGAAATTATTGAGTTTTGAGAAGATATAGGGCCAACTCTTATGCTCTTTCTACCTCTGTCTAAAGGATTATATATTTGATGTGGAAGCAGAATGTCCCTCTCTAAGATATTTACACATGCATTTTGTGGTCAACAGTTGAAGATATTCTGATTCTTCCATGGTCATATTACATCCAAAACCATATGAGTGGACTCCAAAAAAAATATAAGAAGGATAATTAGAATATTGCCTACACACAGTTGAAGGCCTATCTGGCTGGCAACGTCTACACTATCTTGATTTTGTAGACAAATGAAAGACTGGAGTACTAAATCCACCACAGAGAAGTAAAATCAAAAATAGCTTTATTAGTCTCATAAATATGAGGCACCAAGACAACATGTATTAGACAAAGTCATATCATTACAGAGTTAATTTGAACAAAGACTCAGGTGCCGCAAAAATATGTACAGCATAACAGCACAACCTAACAGGAAAAAGTAACAGGATATATACAGACTATGGCTATGGCTAAAAGCCATATGCCTGGAACAACCATAGAGGTCTCATAGAGACCTCTTGTTGTCCAGGCAACATGATGCTGACCCCCGATCACATGACGGGGGCCGGAAATGCTATTTAAATGCCCGCTGTCAGCTTTGACAGCGGGATTTAACTAGTTAATAGGCGCGGGCAGACAGCGATTCCGCTCGCGCCTATTGCGGGCACATGTCAGCTGTTCATAACAGCTGACATGTTGCGGCTTTGAGGTGGGCTCACCGCCGGAGCCCACCTCAAAGCGGGGGACCTTACCGATGACGTACTATTACTTCATTGGTAAGGAAGGGGTTAAAAGACTGACAATGAAATGCAATGCTTAACAATATTTAAAAATGTTTTGAGCTTTATGTAGGTAACTTCCGATACATAAATAAAGTGGATGGGATTGTCTACTTTATTCAATTCACAAGAAATCAATGACCAGTCTGTATGTTATATGGTTACTTGTATTGGCTATCCTCTCTATTGGACTAGGAATCTGTACATGGGACTCCTGCTTTTTTAACTTGATACAAAATTGGGTGTTTCATTTTTGCTTCTTTTTCTAATTTAGACAACCTCTTAAAGAACAAGGTGAAATATCTGACACAAAAAAAGAGTAGACTGGATGTATCCTTTGGTCTTTTTTTGCTATCATAATTCAATGTTCAAACCTCCCCCCAGTTATACATATTGACTGTCTGCTATATTAGGTTTCTAATGTATTGTGGCTTGAAAATTACTTGAAATTTCAGCAGCCAAGTGACGCTACTTCTTTCTTTGAAAGATTATATACTGTTAGGATTTTGGTAGATTTTAAAAAATATGTCTTCTGTATGTGCTGCTCAGTAGTATACGGACAAGTAATTATCTCCACCCCATTCATTTCACACTTACCTTGCTTCATTTTTCCTTTGGGACCCAGGACGCAGTAGTACCTGCAGCTCAGCAGATGGATGCTTGTGTTCTGTCAGTTCCTAGTGGTTTGTGGTATATTCTTATCTGCCGTTAACACCATGTTATCAGTTAATACAGAAACTTTTCCTCTTGTGTAGTGACAGCTGTGAAGATGTCTGGGTGGAGTTGTGCTCATAGATGCGTCATAGGGGATTCTATTGAAAACATGACACATTAGAAAGCGAGAATGGCATGTTTTTCATCTTCGATACATTCATATTTTGAATAGTTTTTACTGATGTGTGAACAAGCAACAAAATTCCATTGAGATAATATGTTTTGAAAAATTGTGTACGAGTAAGACTCCCAACAATTAGCTATTATCTGTGTTTTTAAAATACGCTTATCAATGTGTGGGTAAGGTATTAGTAAGATCTTTCTGAGTAATGCATTCCAAATAACTGGTGCAGCACAAGATATGTCTTGGAGACTGAAGTGTGAGATTCTGGTTATGGAGGATGTTAGTCTTAGGTTCGTTGCAGAACGGAGAGCATGGGTAGGGTGATAGAGGTGAGGGAAGAAATGTACAGTGGTGCAAAACTATGGAGAGCTTTGTGTGTGAGAATGATGAGTTTATATTCTGTTCTTGTAGTGGATCGCTAACCAGTGCAATGACTGGAACAAGGTGGCGGCATTGGTGTAGGGGCTGGATAGAAATATGATCCTGGCTATCGCATTCAGAATGGATTGGAGAGGAGAAACTTTGGCAAGAGAGAGACTGATCAGAAAAGGAGTTAAAGTAGTCCAGACAAGTATGAATAAGAGTGTCATTAAGAGTTTTTACTGTTTCAAAGTTGTGAATATGTCAGATTCTGGAGATGTTTTTAGATGCAGGTAACATGAACCAGTGACTGATTGGATATAGGGAATATAGGAAAATTCTGTGTCAAATGCAGAAATTGGTATATCAGTTATAGGTAGGTTGTTAGAGAAGGAAAACACAAGAAGATCAGTTTTGGAGAGATTCAGTTTCAGATAAAGGGAAGACATGATGTTAGAGACAGCAACCAGACTATCTCTGGTATTTTGTAGTAAAGCATGGTTGTTATCAGGAGAAGAGGTGCATAATTGGTCATTAGTATAGAGATGACACTGGAAACCAAATCTGCTGATGGTGTGTCCAAAAGGGGCAGTATATTGGGAGAAGAGGAGGGCGTATAGGAATAAGTCTTGAGGAACCCCAAAAGTAATGGGAATAGTAGAGGAAGGTGAACCCACAAATGATACAGTGAAGGAGCAGTCAGAGAGGTAGGAGGAGAACCAGGAAAGGGCAGTTTCTTTGAGACATAAAGAGAGGAGAATAGTGAGGAGGAGATGGTGGTTCACAGTGTCAAATGTTGCAGAGAGATCCAATAGAATCTGCAGTGAGTAATGACCATTACATTTAGCTGTTAGTAGATCATTAGCGACTTTAGTGAGGGCAGGTTCAGAGTGTAAAGAGATGAAACCGGATTGTTAAGGGTCAAGAAGAGAGATATCTGAAAGATAGCGTATTAGCTTAGAGGCGACCAACCATTCCAGGATTTTAGAGATGAAGGAGAGATTAGAGACAGGTCTGTCGTTGGCAGAACAATTCTGGTCCAGGGATGTTTTTTTTTTTTTTTTTTTTTTAGTAACGTGGTTATGACTAGTGATGGACGAACTCCTGAATGTTTGGATCCGGCGGGTTAGGCCGAACATTTAAAAAAAAGTTTGGTTCGGGTACCAGAACAATATCCGAACCCGGACTCTATTAAGATGAATGGGGGACCTAAACATCCTTTGTTTGCCACGCTCTCATCTACCTGACACTGCAGCAAAAACTGCCTCTGATCGGCGGTAAGATTATTACCGGCTGTCAGAGAGCTGTGGTTCCCACGCTGTTAGATGACAGCGTGAGCCAGCAGCTGTTACCGGTGGAAAATTTTTTATTGCTGGTCACAGAGGAGTCAGATGATGTGAATACTACTCTACTACTCCCAACAGCCTATGCCTGCTGCCGCTAATAACAGGGAAAGCAGTCACAGCTGATGGGATTATTCATCAGTCTGTGCTATAAATAAATGCAACCCTCAGCTGTCAGCTATATCATGGCTGGATATCAAGAATAGAGGTGTCCCCACACTGTCTTTTTTTAATTACTTAAATAATTAAATAAAAAACAGCAAGGTTTCACCCCCCATATTTTTGACAACCAGCCAAGCTAAAGCAGACAGCTGGGGGTTAGTATTCTCAGGCTGGTAATGTGCCAATTCTGGCACTTTGCCTGGCTTTTCCCACTGGGTGGGGAATGCCGCCTCAGTGAAATGCGGTAACCTCGATGACGTCACTGCTAGTCACTGAATCTGTTCTTGCAGTTCATTTTCCGTGGTTTTCAGCCAAGATAGTCGCATCTTGGCACCGTCCAGATTGAAAACCAATTATCACAGACATTAATTATGGCATGGGACAATATGTCGGACAAGTGAAGGATATTTTTTTTTATTTATTTATTTTTTTAAAGTAGACCAAGGCTTTAATGGAATGGGCGTTAGGTGAGTATTTTTGTTTATAATTATCTGTTTTTAACAGGGGACCATGATTTCAATGGAATTGGCTTACGGTGAGTATAATTGTGTTTGTTGTTTTTAAATAAATTTGTAAAACGGTGTGCATTTTTATTATAGAGGCCTATCCATTACTAACTGCTAGGCTTGATGTCACCAGACAATACAAAGGTGACATCACCCCTACAATTATGAACCCCACTTGCCACCGCAACGGGCCAGTGGAAAGAACCGGGTAAAGCGCAAGAATTGTTGTATCTAATAGATCTGCTTTTTATAGGGTGGCTGCGGGCTGTTGTTTTTAGACTGGAGGGGCAATATCCATGGCCCCTTACCAGCCTGAGAATATAAGCCCCCAACTGACTGCTATAGCTTGGCTAGTTGTCAAAAATGGGGGGGACCAAAGGCCATTTTTTAAAATTATTTACTTAAATAATAAAAAAAAACAGCGTGTGGATGCCTCACTTCTTGATAACCAGCCATGATAAAACTGGCAGCCTCAGGTTGCAGTCCGCGGCTGTCAGTTTTGCCATTGTGGTGATGAAAAATAGAAAGACCCCACATCATTTTTTTTAAATTTATTTATTTATAGCACAGGCATCGGCTGATGGATACTGCCATCAGCCGTGCCTGCTCTCGTTGTTATTAACGGCATCTATCAGCTGACGCCTCTGTCACCAGAGGTAAACTTTTTACCACCATTCACATCTGCTGGGACTCTGACCAGCGGTAATAATCTTATCATCTAGCAGAGTTGCCTGTGTTTCTTGTGCTGTCATGCAGATGACAGCTTGGGAAACACTCAATGTTCAGGGTACCAAACCCGAATAGTAACACGGATTTCCTGGAGTGGACCGCGTTTGGAGTCCATGCCCAAACAGTAGGTGTTCAGTACGGACATCGAATTTTACTGTTCGGGTTCGTTCATCACTAATTATGACGGCATATTTAAATGATGTGGGAAAGATATCGGAAGAAAGAGTGTCATAGCGGTAAATTGCATGCGTTTCCAGTGTAGTACGTGTGCCGACTGGGGGGTGGTCCCTTTTGGCTGTGGAACAGACTAGAGACAGATGCAGAAATCCGTACAATCAGGTCCAACTTTATTGGGTGTCCTCTTGACATCCACAGCAAACATGACAGCTTCTGCTCCTAGGCCCGGGTACCTTTGGTAAAGACCCCTAGGTTCCCTCACTGTGGCTGCCGTTCGGCCCACGGCCACAGCGTTTCCCCCCGACCAAGTTTGCCCACTGCGACACTTACTGCTCCTTCAGTGCCTAGCTGTCCGGTAACCCAGGCCTCCTCTAGTCAGTGCCTTCCTGATCTGTAGCTGTCCTCTCAGGGCCACCCCCCTCCAAGTCTTCATCTCTCTCCTCTCTCTTTTCCTTAGCTCTTCCTTCCTCCATCTTCTCCTGAGCTTTTCTCCATGTTGTCGCCTCCTGGGTGTCTACCCCTGCTCCTGGGACTCTCCTTCCTTTTACCTTCTCATCCTGGAAATCCCCTTCCCAGTCCTGTAACTCCACCCACCATGACTCTGCAGTTTCCCTAGCCTAAAGCTTGCTGTTGAGTCCTTTTCTCACTACTCTATGTCCCCATCTTGTGGCCAAAACCCGGTACTACACCATCTTTCACTAATTCTAGCTGTTGTCCCACACATATACATTCAAGTCAGAATAAAGCATTGTACACATCACCTTTTACATTTTTACTCTTTATCAGACAGGTCCATAGGTCAGTCCACCCCCTACATCAGCACTGTACTACTCCCTGTGTTCGCTGCTTTGCGTATCCTCATGCCAGGCTGCTGCCAGGGTTGCAAACCATTCAGAAATTCCGGGACAGTCCGTAAAAATACCGCACTCCCCCCCCCCCCCCAAGTCTTTTAAAAACAATTTAAGGCTTTTGTAATTTTTTGAGGCTGAAGCAACTTATACAGATTATTTTGACTGTAATTTTCAACAGTTTACAGTTAATGCAGCTGATTTATTCATAATAGAATTATGGTATGGAGACATGCATCACTTATAATCAATGATTTATTGTGGTTTTACAATGTATCTGTAAAAATTAGTGTCAATCTGTGATGTGGGTCAGCTGCTGCAGGTCCATACATTGCCCTGGAGTGGCATCTGGTGGCTATCCTGTAGACCAAGTTTATTCTCACCATCAGAGTTGCTACTGAAGACCAGGTAGCCATTTAGTCCAAGGTAAGCCGGGCCAGTGGCCCAGTCGGTTCACACTCACCAGCCTTACAGAGAGAGGTTAAATATTTTAGTTAGGTTTAGTGAATACCGGGGAGAGAGATTGAGGAAGATGTAAGGAAATAGGGTCATGGTAGAGGGTGTGAAGCAGCAAAGAGCCTGGTAACAACTTTTCCTGTGACAGGTACAGTATTAGAAAGTAAACTTGAGGTGCAGGAGGAAAGGGAATTTAAGCTATGAGGGGATTGTGTGAACATGTCCTGACAGACATGGTTGATTTTTTCTTGTAAGTAAGTGGACAGATCATAAGTGCCAAGGTTGGTGACGGGGAAAAGTTTCGAACAGTTGTTCTGGATTGTCAGATAGTGATGTGATGAGGGTGGTGAAGTAGACTTGCTTGGTCTAAAGAAGAAAAGACGGTTGTGGTCAGAGAGCGGGAGAGGAGACTTATCGATGCACTGAGCAGAGACGGGAAGAATTCCCCCCACCTTGTAAAATAAAAATAACAGATGCTCATTTCCAGCACTGAGGCCTTTCCAGCTATGTCATTGCCACGTCTTCCAGATTTTGGGTGACATTGTTGTGACATATGAGCCATGCAGCTATTTAACGGTTGCTATTAGGCTACTCTGCAGTCACTTCCCTGCGAAAGACCTCTGACAAATGGAAGTAGTGAAAGCAGAGCCCATTAATGGCTGCTGATTGGCTGCAGGGCTTATATGGCATAGCAATGTCACACAAGACCCAAGAGCCCGGGCACCGATATTGCTGGAGCAGCACCGGTGCAGGAGGTGAGTATCCATTAATTATATTTTACAAGGAGGAGTACATTATTTAAAAAGGGGTGGTTCAGGTAGTGAACAATTTCTTTAAGTTATATTTATAGTGTTATGTGACCACCAATTGGTGCGTAGTTGGCAACCAACAGTTGTTTAAAGCGCTTGTCTGGTGACAACCAGCGGATAGGTGACAAATTGTTTTAATTAGACAAGCCCTTTAATAACCTATTTAAAAAGGCAGACCGCATAATAATATGCACACAGTGCAATCAGTAATAAATTGTTCTGTGCACACAGCCTGCTATTCGTAAGCGCAGGCTTTATTTTCACAGGATGATGTGCTGCCGAAAATCATCATCTTTTGGGCAATGCACTCGATGAACAAATGTTTTGTCTCTGTGTTTTGTTATAAAAAACTATATGTTTAGGACAGCACCAACTTTTCATACCTCAGACCATGGAAGAATTGTGATAATAGCTCTGGACTGAATCCTACATGTGCACAAAATAGATAAGATACTGAACACTTACTGTATGTTTGTACTCACATAGCAACGCCTGCAGGGCGTCTTTAGCACTTTGTAAACTTCATTCACAGCACAACGCAGTATGGCGCCAATATTAAAAAAAAGTGGACAAAATCCGAGCCTGAAAATTATAGGCTGTTAAGTTTAACTAGGTACATAAAAATGAGAGTTCTGGGACTAAGGGAAAATGTGTAACTGGGTTAACAACTGGCTCAGTGATAGGAAACAAAGGGTGGTTTGAAATGGAACACCCTCAGATTGGGTCACAGTTAACAATTGGGCACATCAGGGGTCAGTAATGGGTCCGCTTTTAAAGTATTTATTAATGACCCTGTAGAGGCCATGCAGAATAGAATTTCAATATTTGCAGAAAATACTGAACTCTGCAGGGTAATCAACACAGAGCAGGACAATTTAATGTTACAAATGGACTTATGTGAGCTGGAGGCTTTGGCTGAGAAAAAGCAATTGAACTGTAAGGTCATGAACTTGGGCAGAGGAAATAAAATTTATAATTATATTTTAAATGGTAAAACACTGTATAATAGTGTCAATGAAAAAGGCTTAGGCATATGGGTCAACAGCAAACAAAACTTCAGTGGACAGTGTCAGGCAGCTGCTGCCAAGGCAAATCAAATTATGTGATGCATTAAAAGAATATTTAGAATTGAGAGTCCTCAGTGGTTGATACCTTTTAATGGCTAACTGAAAAGATGGTAACAAATTGCAAGCTTTCAAGACTACGCAGGTCTCTTCATCAGGCAAAGACTAATACGACATCTGAAGAATATCATATTTATACACAAGACAGCACATAAATAACTCAATAGATAAGTGATGAGAAGCGGAATAGTCATTGTGGGAGAGAGATAAGCATAAATATTGGAGCAGTTCATAGATAAGCAGTGTGAAGGTTTTATTGCCCTCTGATTGCCGGTCTGGTTCTGTGTTGTGATGATGACCCCAGAAGGTCTGAGGGGCAAATTCCTTAATTGATGCAAAAAGGCAGCCAAGCCATCAGATACAATCGTATATGTTACAACCCCATGGATAGAGATGAACACCTTGGTCGCCTCAGAAAAACCTGTTTGAATCAGGGCTACCATCCAAGAACAATTGAAAACCAAATTACAAGAGCCACCAGAATATCAAGGAATCACTTTCTACATTACAAAGCTAGAGAAGAGAATAACCGGGTGCCTCTAGTGGTCACCTACAATCCAAATCTGGAGGTGCAAAGAGGAGCTGCACAGAAATTACAACCTTTACTGCAAAAAGATGCCCGATTACAATCCATATTTCCAGACCCCCCACTGCTGTGTTTTAGGCAGCCCCCAAATTTAAGAAGCATAATTGTCAGAAGCTCCCTGTCCTCTCCAACAGCTGCAGGAACCTTTCCTTGCAACCGGAAAAAATGTAAAACCTGTCCATTTATAATGACCACAGACAAGATAAAGATCCCCAACTCACATCAGGACTACAAGATCCCAGCTACTTTCAGCTGCATCACATCTAATGTGGTGTACTTAATTATTTGTACTAAATGTCCTACTGGGGGTCTGTATGTGGGGGAGATCGGGCAAAAACTGAGAACAAGGATGAATTATCATTGACACAAAATAAGAGAAAAAAGAATGGATCTACCTGTGGCAAAACATTTTTGTATCCCTGGTCATAGCATGATGGACATTAAATTACTTGTATTAAAAGGTAACTTCAAGTCTCAGAGAGAGAGAAGAATCTCTGAGTACAAATTTATGAAAACTTTCGACACACTCAGTGCAGGTATTAATGTGTCGCATGGATTTATGTCTTTTTACATCAATTAAGGACTTTGCCCCTCAAACCTTTTGGGGTCATCAAAACACAGAACCAGACCGGCAATCAGAGGGCAATAAAACCTTCACACTGCTTATCTATGAACTGCTCCAATATTTATGCTTAGCTCTCTCCCACAATGACTATTCCACTTCACATCACTTGTCTTATCTATTGAGTTATTTCTGTGCTGTGTTGTGTATAAATGTTATTCTTCAGATGTTGTATTAGTCTAG